>NC_139700.1:48603181-48805681 GCF_964188405.1 Protomyctophum parallelum
AACGGCAGATCGATGAGCGCATGGGGGGTTTTGCAGCCTGGCGCACTGGTGCAGCTCCATGCGCGTTGTGGATCTCTCATTTTATGGAACGAACGTACCACCGGTATGCTGTTAGCTTGTTGCTAACGGGACCCTGTTATAGCAACAAGTCTCTCTCTCTCCCTCTCTCTCTCGCGCGCGCGCGTTAGAGAGAGACGCGCTCTCTCTAACACGTCTTTCTTTTTCTCTCTCTCTCTCTCTCTCGCGCACGCGCGTTAGAGAGAGACGCTCTCTCTAACACGTCTTTCTTTTTTTCTCTCTCTCTCTCTCTCTCTCTCTCTCTCTCTCTCTCTCTCTCCCATTGAAGCACTGTAGTGTTGCACTGTTCTGATGTGATATTACCGGTATATGAAATAGCCTATCATACATTTCATTTTTATGTTATTATTTGCATCTGAACTTGTCAGTAGCCTAACTGTAGGCCTTTACCACAGTACTGTGGTAGTCTACTGTGGAAGAGGATGTTACACTATTTATTCATTACATGTCTTAAATTGACATTGAGCTTTTTTGTTAAACATTTGACCTCTTTTATATCATTTTGGAACCGAAATAGGGAACCGTTAAGAACCGGAATCGATAAGCAGAACCGGAATCGGTACCGGACTCGAAAAAATCCTAACGATACCCATCCCTAGTCTGCTCTGAAGGTCTTCCCGCTCTTTCTCACCGGCACTCAGTTTGGCAGCCATTTCTGAAGAGAAGGAAATCACAGAGAAACTGTTACACATTTTAAAACGCACACATCAGCCCTTATCTCCTTTAACTTTAACTTCTTTAACAAAAAATAATGAATCACATTTTCCACAGGCACAAAAAAAAACATTGTAGTTTCTTAAATAATCCATTCCTGACCTGCAATCTCCTTGGCCATCTGTTCCATCTTGAACTTGGTGGTGATCTCGGCTCTCATCGCGGCTCTCAGTTTCTCCAGTTGGGTCGAGTGGTCGGGTTGTAAGACGGTGGCTGGTCCTGCGCCGTTGCCTCTCTCACTGGCCGAGGCCACTGGGTCTCCCCGAACTCGGACCTCAGAGAGACACATGAACAGCAGAACCAGCAAAGCTCCGGCAGCGTTCATTCTGGATGCAGAGTGGAGATACTTCATCCTGGATACAAGTTAACACATGGTAACTATCTTGATTATTAGTCCTTGATTGGTTTAATGAAAATGGCACTTATCATGATTTTTAGTAAATTATCGACTTAGTTAATTCAGTCAGAGAACTCACAAATAGACATAAGATGTAATGCGAGCGTGAATGCTCTTTTATCTTGGCATTCGGGGCTTTGCTACAGTTTCTCTCTCTCTCTCTCTCTCTCTCTCTCTCTCTCTCTCTCTCTCTCTCTCTCTCTCTCACATGCACACGCACACACATGCACACACACAAACATATACATACTGTAGGGAGAAAGGAGGGAGGGAGATCATTTAAAATCGTTGACCCTATGGTTTTAAAAGGTTTAACCCTCTAAGACCCAGCGTTGCTTTTTAGCAACAATTCTATTTTAATTAATTCATTACTAAATTATCTTTTTTTTTTTCTGTTCTTTTTTCACCTAAACGTCCTCAGTGATGTTCATTGCAATGCCATTTCAATGCCATTGGTCATGATATTTGCATATAAATACAGAGGCTGAAATACACACAAAGACTTTTGACCTTTACCCTAATAAAAGTAGGTACAATAATTGTAACATATGTTTTTTTGTGATCATTAGAATGTCCAGAACATGTTTTATTCATTATTGTGAAAGATATCCCCCAAATGTAAATTATTAATTTATTATATTATTATATAATTATTTTAAACTTTTCATCAAACTTTATTTTTTTTATTTTTTTTAACATATTTTTTAGTCTTTAGTCCTAGTAGTACAAAGTAGTAGTAAGGTTGAAATCTATTTGTTTTAACATATTTTTTAGTCTTTAGTCCTAGTAGTACAAAGTAGTAGTAAGGTTGAAATCTATTTGTTTTAACATATTTTTTAGTCTTTAGTCCTAGTAGTACAAAGTAGTAGTAAGGTTGAAATCAATTTTTTACAAAGTAGAATTTAAAGCGGGTCTTAGAGGGTTAAAGGTGTTTTTTAGTCTTAGTAATATCTCTTACCAGACGGCTTCTTCTGGCTCCGTAGATCTCAATAGACGCTGTAGTTTTACTGTAGTATATTAATGTTGATAATGGTGGAGAATACACCATGCGGGTTCAAAAGAACAAAAAGTCCCTTTCTTTACAATATCCTTTATCTCAGATCAGCCAAAAGCCTCATGACAGACCGGAGGAACGCTTTCCTGAAAGTGAAATGGTGCCCAACACGAGGCTCTTTATATACTGATGGTGTCTATGTACATGTACTAAATCCTGTGCATGTGTGTGTGTGTGTGTGTGTGTGTGTGTGTGTGTGTGTGTGTGTGTGTGTGTGTGTGTGTGTGTGTGTGTGTGTGTGTGTGTGTGTGTGTGTGTGTGTGTGACTGTGTGTATGTGTATGTGTATGTGTGTGTGTTTGAGTGTGTGTTCGGATGTGTGTGTGTGTGTGTGTGTGCTTAGAAATGTGTGTGTAGCTCAAACCCTAATATCACCCAGATGTTACTTGTTGACCTGGCTCCCTGACCTGTATGACCCCTGACCCCCTGTATGACCCAGGCCTGGACAGAGCATTCCTTAGCTCTCCCTTTAGTATCACTCATACCATATCTTAAGAATAGGCTCACTTTAAACATGGGCTATGTATGTGAATCTAAACAACTGCTCATCTCTCAATGTGAAATACATGACATAGCATATAACATTGTCTTGTTGATGTAAATACAGGTGTACCTCTATGTATTTATGACTTGATGAGAACAGAAACATCTTGACATAGTAGGCTACTAACTTCTGTTCTACCTCTGAGGGGGAAGGGTGGCTTGGTTTGTGAACTGATCCCTCTGCATGCCCAATTTGACTTCCTCCAGCTGTTTTAGTTGGAGGCATGCAGTCACATTACTGGGTCTCTCCACATATCTACCCCATATTGTGTCCCCAACTCTATTTATCTATATATATATATATATATATATATATATATATATATATATATATATATATTAAGTGCACAAAGGGCAGCTGCTACCCGGCCACAGGAGACCTCCTCATCGGTAGAGCCCACCAGCTCCACAGCACCTCAACGTGTGGAGTCAAACAGCCAGAGCCTTTCTGTATCGTCAGCCACTTACAGGTAATGCTGTGCTGGAAGTGCTGCTGCTGTAGTCTCAAAGGGGAAACCATTGCTTTCTTGACTACAACTGTCGTGGACGTGGGATGTATATTTTTTTTTTCCCTATACAAAATAGGCGTTTTGTGTTTTGTCTGACATGACTGGTCAGTTTAAGGCTAATGTTAACAATTTAATAATGACCATGTAGGTTAGTACGGTTTTTCACAATTGTCTCCACAAATCAGTCCAGAAAAGAGCAATTATTAAGCCCACTCCATATTAACCTATTTAAGCAGAAGATTCTGTAGAAAAGTCTAATATTCATCACAGTTCCCTAACTTAAATTGCCCCTTGTTGTTGTTGTTGGCATTTTGGCATTCACTTTATTACATTTAATGAAAGGTTTATAGTTCAGCGCATGCCCACTCCATGGGGGTGGAATTTATGAATAAACAATCTCCAACTTTTCTTTGAACGCCTGCTCTCGTTGTCAGTGCAGTGTAGCCAAGTGTGACTGCAGCAAGAAGAGTGGAGGGAGGGATGGTGGTTCTTGAATGTCAGGACCCTCTCTCCCTGACTTGTCTAGACTGTTTCCTCTGCCTGCAAAATAAAAGGCACCCCTATTAAGAATAGTTGAGGTTGATGATGGCGACCAACAAAAGGCTTTTCTTGAAATTAATTTGTGTTCTGTCAAATGTTGTAATATATCCAACAGGCTGTGTACTGATAACAGGTACTTGTACGTGAATATGCAATGTACTTATATATGTGTATGGATATATGTGTATGGTGCACTGAACTGTAACATACTTTATGAGCTGCTAGGGCACGCTGAAGGCCGCATGCTGGCAGGCAGGGATTGTGATGTCTAGTCAGTGACGTCAGTAGGACATGAAGTATCCAAGCATATATATGATCCTGTAAGTGTAATAAACCTTGTGAGTGAATTGATGTGACCCAAGTCTCCGTGTCATGTTAATCTCGTTCTCCCGAGCAGGCCTGCCCGTATATGTCCGTCTGTCCGAACCATGGAAATGTCAACCGGGTCGTCACACACCAGAACCAGACGAGGGTCCGAGTACTTAGATAAATAACATCTCGTCTCGCCCAGACAGACGTGGATGGAAGAGGCTGCTGAAATGTTTAACCCATTTAGACCTGACCTTTAGACGATTCTACAAATGTCTTCTAAATCCTGACAGTTTTCTGAAAAACCTCATGTTTCTATGTCAGTGGTTTTCAAAACATTTCATGTCAAGGACGGCAAACATTATATGTAATTGGCCGCCGACCCCCATCTGGAAATATGTTGTTGCAGGGATCCCCAGAAGCAAAGATTTGAGTTAAAAATGTTCACTCTGAAATAATATATATTCAAAGATTTGCAACACATTTTCACAATTTTTCAAAAATAGCAGACCTACAAGCTCGGCACGCTATGAGCTTGTAGATCTGCTATTTTTCAATAGCTAAAGCACAACATAATGTTAACACCAAAAGGGGTTCTCGCCCAAAATGGGTTTTAAACATGGGCGGAGCTTGAGGGGGTTCAGGGGGTGCACTGCACCCCCTGGCAAAAAAAAAAAAACTTTTTTTTAAAGTAGGCTATGGCTTTCCCGATGTATTGTGCAGGAGGCCATCCAGCTGGTTTATGCCAGTACAAGGTTTCAGCCTCCTGAAGGCCTTATGACCCAGGGTGCTGCCATACCCTGCGTAGAGCAGGGTATGCTCTGCTGTGGGCCTCTGCTGGAAGCAGCAGCATCAAATATTTGCGAGAAAAACAAAATAGGTCAAAATGGGCATATTGTTTTACAGCCCAATAAATCGTCTTCCATTGGCCTTCATTGAGTTGATTGATTGACAGCTGACATGACAAGCCTCTGTTACGGGTCTCAGGGCTGCTGAGTACCTCATTAATACAACTGAACGTGAATAAACAGGGATAAAGACGGAGCAATGAGTGTTGCTTTTCTTTCCAGAATGTAACTGAGGGGAACCGGAAGCTGCGCTCCTTATATTGGGACCCCAGAGAACCTGGGCTAGAACAAACGTTCCGTCCTCACTGCATGTTACACTTTGCTAGTGCAATTAATTCACAGCATTAATTGTAATTGTAAACCTTCATGAAATTATTAAATAATTAAACAGACTCTTAAAACACATTAAGTTGGGTCACACTCTCCTGGTGCTGCAACACCTTTGTTGATTTAATCACCATTGGGGCTAATATGTCAGCCCCAGAGCCTATAGTTCAATCACATTGGAAGTGGCTCGGGAGGCATCCTTTGGTTAGACATAAGGTTGGTGTGGGGTGCCTTAAGACGACCGGATTAAGGTTGGTGAGCGTTAAGGGTTAGGTTAGGTGTGCTGTCCCGTGGGAGGTTAGGTTAGGGTGAGGGTTTGAGATGGTTAACATCGGTAGACAACTTGACTGCATGTGCGTGCGTTTATCTTGATTTGTGAGTTCTCTTGTCACAGTACCATGGGTGTGTACGCATAACAAAACCATGCTGCTTCTATGCAACGATTGGTATGTGGTAATGTGTTTGACATGCACTGTAGGAGGAGAAGATGAGTTCAGATAATATGTACCAGTGCCACTGTCTGCTATTTTGTTTAAAGCGGCATTACACCTCAAGCAGACTGTAATTATGAAACCTTTTAATTAATTGTCTGGTTTGGGTGTTATTTTGTTCATAAAGTGCATGCTATTCTTGTGTGATCCTCAACACAGGATTTGATATATCCAGACTAACATTATTAGTATTGCCTTCACCACCAATAACCATGATAGTACAGCAGCTATCTGCACCCGGGGGCATCACTATGCCAGCTTGTGCATGTGATCGACATTTGCATTAATGTTTTATTTTTGCCACGGACATGCAAAACAAGTGATCAATGATATTACCAGAACACAAATGTATAGCCTACAGTACTAATAGACTCTTGACGTGTCATATATTGTCTACTCTATTCCACTGCGCTACACATTTTAAAATAAGTCACTTCTTTTTGGGGAAAAGCTACAACACATTACGGCATGTTGTGACCTTGTAGATCAGCAATTGTCCTTTCTTCTTAGCCTATAATGACATGCCCAAAATCAGGATGTCAGGGTTAAAGTAGTTAGATATATAGTTACCCAACTAACTTACCCAGCAAGACTGGGAAGTTACTGCTTGTTTTTTAATGTCGTTGCCTTGCTTTTCTTTTATTCTCCATTGTTCTGTAAAGCACTTTGAGCTGCATTTCATGTCATGAAAGGTGCTATACAAATAAAGTTTTATTATTATTATTATTTTTATTATCCACTGTATACTGGCAGGTGGCCGTCCTGAGACAGGCATTATATGTGGCATAATGCATGTTCCAAGTATATTCCATGTTTGGAATTTCAATAAATGGGTCTTATACAGTAAGTACAGTTGCAGTCCGAGAAAGGGACCCTTAGCTGCAAAGGTGAATGGTGAATTATTGCAGATGGCCTTTCAGAGGACAGTGTTACTTGGGGACATGAGGAGACAGGAAGTTCTACAGGCTAAACCAGTTTTGTTTGCCAACGTAGCTTAAATAGTTGGTGTCAGTTCATTAAGGTGTATACTCTAGGTTGATGAGACAACTATGCAATGGAAACATACCTGAGATTCAAAACAGATAATTAAGTACATGATGAGTGATTCATGAAGGCCATGCATGTCAGGATTTAAAAGGAATGTTTCACTGTTCACTGTTTCACTGTGTTGTTGTGGAGCATTTGCTATAACAAAGTAGATAGACTAGACCCAGACAAATTGACAATTGTCAATTTGTTTAAGATACGTTGAGCAGCTTGAAATGTTTTCTGTGTTTTATTGATTGCTCAGCATCTCGTGGTGCAGCTGCTATAGTGGACGCTATAAACACAGGACTGGAGGTTTAAAAAACATCCCAATTGTTGCTCAGATTTATGACGGTGCCTCCGTAATATCGGGTCACATTTCAGGCGTGCAGCAAAAAAAATGAAACCCCGTGCTATGTGTGTGTGTGTGTGTGTGTGTGTGTGTGTGTGTGTGTGTGTGTGTGTCAGCACTACGGGGTTTCATTAGTACAGCAGGTAGTAGTGTGCTGCTGTACTACCTAAATAACTATTTTTGTAAGGGGTTAGGGCATTGTAAAAACGCTAAAATATTAAAATAAAGGTTTAAGAAATCGCTGGTCGCTCGCCAAGCTGTCGCACCCCCTGGCGTCTAGTTCAAGCTCCGCCTATGGTTTTAAACAGCCCATAGTACAGACAGTCAGAGTCAAACCTCTCCAGAGGTTTAAGGGCTGAACTTCAAAAAGACTTTTATCGTACAATGTTTGTTGGTTCTTCTGATTAATTCCCTTTTATGGTTTAAACGAAATTGCAACCAGATGTTGTTGTGTTAACACACATTATTTCTTATTCCATTCAGTTCCCAATATACTTATCTAGTTATCAGATAAGTTCATACAAAAAAAACCAAGAATTCACTGTAAGGAAAGTTAGACACAGAGAGGCTTTGGTCCTTGCAGAGAGCCTCAAATTAAATCAGTATG
Source organism: Protomyctophum parallelum (assembly GCF_964188405.1). Classification (NCBI taxonomy): domain Eukaryota; kingdom Metazoa; phylum Chordata; class Actinopteri; order Myctophiformes; family Myctophidae; genus Protomyctophum; species Protomyctophum parallelum. The sequence continues at coordinate 48,610,976 of NC_139700.1, forward strand.
CAGCAATGAGCATGGCCTGAGTACTCTCCTTTTAGAACTTAATTTATCCTAATGTTATCACTGAAATGAACAACACGTTGAAGGAGGATTTTTTCCCACTAGCCCCGTGTTTAGCCTTAAATAAATAACGACGTTATCACCTATATTTGGACACACACACACACACACACACACACACACACACACACACACACACACACACACACACACACACACACACGTGTTAAAGGTATATTCAGTGATTTCACTTAATTCAAATATCACTTATTTTTTTGTTTTGTTGTGATAATCCTCTCTACTATAGAGTGTGCTGACCATATAAGGAGTTCCTCCCTGTCCCCAGTTAACCCCTGGGGGTCAAAAAACCTTAGGTTTCGTTTTTGACTCTCTATCCTGATTGGACGAAAGGCTGGGTCCCACAGCCAAAAACGAAACCTAAGGTTTTTTGAGTGAAATCACTGAATATACCTTTAAATATAGGCCTATGTTGTTCTGTGTTTAGTCTAGGGGAAGAATACAATGTGATTCATTTACATGTGTCAAAGTCAAGAAGATAGACTCCCATGCATGAATGAGCTCCTCAAAGTCCAATCCTTATCTCCTCTCCTCGTCTTCCATTCACTGGAAGAAATCAGCACGGCATCAGAGGAATTCCTCTTGACAATAGTCCCTTCTCTCTCCCTGTCTCTCTGCCCTCCCCCCCCCCCCCCCCCCCCGTTCACCCTAACCCAGGAGGAGAAGAAATGCTTCACGTGTGACTCCCGGGTAAACCGTGGGGAGCGAATGGACCAGAGCAGCGGTCACCTGATCGAGAACGTGGTCACCATCTACGGCCCCAACCGCCTGAAGACATGGTGGCAGTCAGAGAACGGTAGGAAACGTCCTGGTTGTGGTGGTGGGAATGAAGACATGGTGGCAGTCAGAGAACGGTAGGAAACGTCCTGGTTGTGGTGGTGGGAAGGGAAGGGAACGCAAAGAAAACGCCATCTAGATTTAACGCGTTTCGGACGGGAACCCCTTTTGGTGTTTTAAGCATTATGTTATGCTTTATCTATTGAAGAATGTGTCTCAAATCTTTGAATATATATTCTTTCAGAGTGAATGTTTGTAACTCAAATCTTTGCTTCTGGGAGGTCCCTGGAACAACATATTTTCAGATTGGGGGTCGGTGGCCAATTACATATATTTTTGGGGGTCCTTGACATGAAATAGTTTGAGAACCACTGACACAGAAACATGAGGTTTATCAGAAAACTGTCAGGACAGTCAGGACATTTGTAGAATCGTAGAATCGTCCTCCGGTCTAAATGGGTTAAGACCCGAGGACCAGATTATACAAAAATGTTCTTCTAATCTAAATCGATCATGAAAGTTTTCTGAAAAACCTTATTTTTCTATGTCAGTGATTATCACACTTTTTCATGTTAAGGACCCCTAGAATGATCTGTATTTAGCCATGGACCCCCCCCCCCCCCATCTGAAAATATGTTGTTCCAGCCCCCCCCCCCCCCCCCTAGAAACAAATATATGAGTTAAAAAACGATTGCTGTAAAAGAATATATATTGAAAGATTTGCGCCACAGTTTCACGATTTTTCCAAAATAGCAGATCTACATGCTCATAGCGCCGCACCGAGTGCCACGCTATATGAGCTTGTGGATCTGCTATTTTCCAACAGCTGAAGTTTAAAATAATGGTTAAAAGTGGTTAAAACTCTTGGTGACACAGATTGCGTTCCCGTAACCAAAGATCCCAATAGGAGGACAGATAACATCAAAGGGAAAGCCCAGTAATGGTTGACCAGCTAGACACCGTGACCTGGCTGTGAACGCTGGAATTATAGGGCTGACCCTTTGGGAATGATTACCTTTATGATGTCAGGATGTAGCTTGGCTTGTAAATATCCCTGGAAAACACTATTATTAACGTTATTAATGCAGTTTGGTGTCCGGGAGAGAGAAAATAAACATCTCTTTTGGGTCTCTCAGACCAATGCTCGTGGATTTCGCAGTGTCATGCTGGTTTTGGAAATAAATGTTACATACTTACTTTAATGTATGTTTAATGTATGTTGTTATGTGTATAAAATTATGTTTTCTGTTTCTGGATCAAACCGGATACACTGAATCCAATAAAGACATTGTAATCAAATATATGAGCCATACTGAGAGAGAGAGAGAGAGAGAGAGAGACATGCATTTGAAGTTGTTTAGTTTTTCTAACCCAAAAAACATTAATCCAGGGTGACTTGCCTTCCAGTAATTCATTCGGGAGGTCTTTATTATTTTGGGGGGATGGGTGGGGGGGGTAGGAAAGCGCACTGGGGAGATTCCTCAGGAAGAACGGGAGCGATGTTAATTCTCAGTGGACTATAGCTGCCAGACAGACATGAGGAATAGAGGCGAGGAATGTTTCATTCATTCACAGAGAGTTTACTATTGCAGTCCAACTCTGACCTAGTAGTAGATACACCAATTCTGTACGGTCAAAGCCCAAACCACACCAAAGGGTCGGGTTGGGACGAAAGGTTTTTTAAGGTAGACCACACCAATGCAACTCACTGAGTTGCAAGGAGTTGCATTGGTGTGGTTTAACGTCAAACCGTTTTGTCCCGACCCTTTGGTGTGGTTTGGGCTTAAAAGGCAACTGGAAATGGATTCAATTCATGTGGAACGTATAACTCTGACAGACTGAATGTCTTCCTCGCTACTGTGGGAATTAAAAGTTCATTCAAGGATATATAGCACCAATATAATCCCACCATGGGACATTAAGCCCTGCACACGCACAGCAAGCTCCTTTGTTGTAATTAGCCTTTCTTTCCACGCGGAAACTAACGATGTTTGAAATGAGCATTGAGACTCCCGAAGAGATTTGATGGGCTCATTTGTTTAACAGCTGCGTAAAAGCCCTGCCGACATGCATTGCAATCTGGAACAGAGGAGCAGAAAGAGCCAAGCTGAGGAATCTTATCAATCATCTATCTATCCAATACATTAATTTACATTAGTGGATAGTGAAGCGGTCAGGAGTGGATAACTGATGTATATCACTTGTTTTTCTTGGCCTGGGGAAAATCCAGCTCGTGTTGATGTTTTCGTTTCTCCCTCTTCTCTTCCTCTCCCTGTTATAGTTTGACCATGTCCCACTTTTTAAGAGTACATTATCTCTTGAAATGTCTCTCTCTCTCTATCTGTCTCTATCTCTCCATCTCACTCTCTCCCATATGTTCTATACTTGTCTTTCATCACTCACTTGTTTCTTTCTGTTTGCCCTCTCTCCTCATTTTATCCTGCATGCACAGTTAAGTGTTTAGTGTTAATTTAACTCAGAGAATATTGTTAAAGTTGTCATTTTAGGCAATGCATCTGATTTAGAGTAACAAAGTAAAAGAGTTAATTAAAACGTAAAAGGTGTGCAGCAGCAACACGTTGCAGCAAACAGAAAGTGAACTGCACAGAGCAAAGCAAAATGAGAATACAACATGTTACGCGTCCCGTTGTGACAAAGCCCACACACTAAACCCTCTACTACTTCCTGTCTCCCTTTCATTTCCAGGCAAGGAGAATGTGACCATTCAGTTGGACCTGGAGGCCGAGTTTCATTTCACCCACCTTATCATGACCTTTAAGGTAAGGCTGCAACCAATGGGAACTCACCTTATCATGACCTTTAAGGTAAGGCTGCAACCAATGGGAACTCACCTTATCATGACCTTTAAGGTAAGGCTGCAACCAATGGGAACTCACCTTATCATGACCTTTAAGGTAAGGCTGCAACCAATGGGAACTCACCTTATCATGACCTTTAAGGTAAGGCTGCAACCAATGGGAACTTGAAGCAGTCTGGAGTCCAGCCTTGGTAGGGGGGGGGGGGGGGGGGTAAGAGGATGCCGGGTCCAACTTCAGATTAGCCGGTTCTCCCTGGGAGGTCTATTCTTTCTCACTCTCTTTCTTTCTCTGCGTCGCAATTAATCAGTTCAATCAATCAATTAATCAATTAATTAGTCGGAATTAATAAATAAATTGTTTCGCGGCATCACTGGCGTGGCGGGAGTTGCGTGGCGGGAGTTAATTGTTTCGTCACTGGCGCAGCGGGAGTTCTTTCGCGCCACAGCTACTGGGAACAATGGAGTCTACCTCAAGCGATGAAGAGCTAGTTATGATGATTTTAAATTAAAAAAGAAAGAAGAGAAGTTTTTGGGTACACCCAATATTATGTTTGCGAAAGGACATGGGTGAGTTCCACACAACAATACAGGAGCTCAAGAAATACCCCAAGAAATTCCATCAATATTTCCGAATGTCCCTCGGACAATTTGAAGAGCTTCTCCGTCAGCTGACTCCACGTCTCCAGAGGGAGACAACCAATTTCAGGGAGCCTATTGATCCCGAACAGAGGCTAGCCACATGTCTGAGGTAAGAAACCGTATTAATATAATATATAGAGGCTATAGTATATTCTATATGAGGAGTCCCGTTATGTTGGGAAGTCCCGTTATGTCCATATGCAGGCTGCGTCGACCGCCTCCTATGTGTGCATTCAGGAACTGAATGGGATGGCCTATTGCGTGTTTAATAAAATGATAAACAGGGCTCCATACATCTGTTCTATTCAATTGGCCTCTCTGTGCGCTCCAAAGAAAGACATATTTTAACTTTGAGATTAATAACTTTCCCATTAATTTGTAGGGGTGTTATATTTTATGTTATATTTAGCCTATACTTTTAGGTATACGATTAAGCATAATAATTCATAAACCATACGTTTCTAAATAATAACATCTGCATCACTGCATGTTTAAATAGTGTAGGCCTACCACGACTACAACACTGTTCATGTTGCCCAACAATACCTATAGCTATACCTAGTAGGCTGCAGCCTGTTTTTCAAATCCCTTTTTATATATCGACAGGCTATAGGCTATTTTACTCCCAGCCAAGAAGGATACAGGGCAGGATATAAAGATTTCCTCACTAGCCTATAGTAGTCACTCACTAACCTGTGAAGACAAATAACTTTGAGCATTGAATAGACAAATAATAAAATTAAAATACACCTTATAACAATCTGTTTTAACCCGTGACGGTCAAACTTCCTCACCTGGGGAAACCGTGCACCACACCCACAAAAACAATACTAATTATAGGCTATTAATCAGGGGTCTGCAACCTTTTTGCCGTGTCTTTATTATCTTGATAGTCGGCGTATCGACATTACGTTTAATTATGACACCACATCCAAATTATATATTTCCATCCGATTTTGATTTGTAGCCTACATCTTGTGATATAAACATTACCTGTATAGAAAATAAATACATATTATAAGTGTGTGACCATAAGGATAGATAAGTAAGAAAAGCTAATACTCCTTCTCATGTCTTTGCAGATTCCTAGCCACCGGCGACAGCTTCACCACAATCGCCACAAGTTTTCACCTTGGGGTATCTACTGTGGCACAGATTGTGCGGGAAACATGCGATGCCATATGGGATGTGCTGAAAGACTCCCTCATGCCTGTTCCAGACAGGGATAGGTGGCTGAGCATTGCCAGGAGGTTTGAGGAGCGCTGGAACTTCCCGCATTGTATCGGGGCTCTGGATGGGAAACATGCCGTAATCCAGGCCCCTCCCAACTCCGGATCCCTGTTTTATAACTACAAGGGCACCTTCTCTGTAGTTTTGATGGCCATGGTCGATGCAGACTATGAATTCATCAGTGTCGACATCTATGGCAACAGCGACGGGGGAATTTTTGCCAACTCTAAGCTGGGCAGAGATCTCCAGGCAGACCAGCTGGACATCCCTCCACCATCTCTCCTACCATCGGCAGCAGAGTTGGGACCTGTGCCATATGTGGTGGTGGGTGACGAGGCCTTCCCCATGAAGCCGTACCTCCTCCGGCCTTATTCGGGGCGCCGTCTTCCTGAAGACTCACGGGTCTTCAATTACCGCCTCTCGAGAGCCCGTCGGATCGTGGAGAACGCCTTTGGCATCCTCACCCAACGCTGGAGGGTCTACACTGGCAGACTGCAAGTCGGCCCAGAAACAGCCGACAGTGTGGTGAGGGCAACCTGCATCCTCCACAATTTCATCCAGTCTTCAAAGACTGTGGGCCAGATTGAGGAGCCAGATGAGGACGACTCTGAGGATGGTGAGAGCATCCTCAGACCACTGAGGAACCTGCGGGGGAACAGGGCATCGGAGGAGTCCCAGAGAACCAGGGACACATTTCGCCAGTACTTTAATTCACCAGCTGGAGAAGTGCCTTGGCAATATGCCCATGTTCGCCGTGGTTCTCGTGTCGTGTGAGGAGCTTGTTTAGCACAAACTTTGGCATGCCACTAGTCCTACTGTATTTACACCTAGAAACCCCATTCAAACACATTTAGGTTCATCTTACGGTGGACATGTTTGCCTGAAAAGGAATCTTTGAAATGTTCATGTTCAAATTGACATATTGGTTGTTCAGTTTGACCCACCAGTTTTGGAGATTTGGCTTATAGAGTAATGTCTTGCAGAGAAACAGCGAGTTGAGAAAACAGGCTTGAAAAGGTTAACTTCTGTGGACTCTAACATTACACCTATAGCTACATGTTTAAGCATTTATTTCATATTTACATGTCCTCTGTGGTCTCTAACATTAGACCGTATACATGTTTAAGCATTTATTTCATATTTACATGTCTTCTGTGGTCTCTAACATTACACCTAGCTACATGTTTAAGCATTTATTTCATATTTACATGTCCTCTGTGGTCTCTACCATTACACATAGCTACATGTTTAGGTTTGTTATGGGCCTAATCCTTGTTTTCAAACTTTTTGTGCCCAAGGCAGACCAAAGGTCAAGTCAAAATCAGTTCCTCCCTGTTTATCGCTGCCCTGCTCCTATTTTAATTTCCCTCAGCCTCTCCCTGAGGCCGAGAGTCTGATTGCAGTGCATCTCCTGTACAGTTGAGCCTTGACTGGCAGACGAGACTGTTATGTGTGTGTTTAGTGCTGGCCTGGGCGAGTGTACCGTCAGCTAGGTTCTGTCAGTACCCATTTAGAGTTTAGACCTGGTGTAACTTGTACTTGTTTTACCTTTCATGCTGGGAGCTACCTGTGTCTCATACACGTTACCATATAGTGTCTCCTGAACCGTGTCTCCTGCGTTTGATGTTTGAGTTCCTATAAATAAATAATCTATACATTGAAGACAGCTATACAAACATTAGGATGCCAGGTCAACAAATGAACCCGTCACCTGTCTTAACAATTACATTAATTACATTAATGGATGTATATATTGCAATAACAGAGGGTAGTTGTAACACACATGGGACACAACGGTGTGGCTAGGCAGTAGGCACACTGCAGTGGGGTGCTGTGAGACAATCCGGACGGGTTTCTGATGATTATTTTTAAGAGTGGCTTGATGACTGCAGTTTTCAGGGCTTCTGGGAAATAACCTGGGAAAAGTGATGTGGTGACATTTGACAATTTGTACAAGATCTGTAGCCAGTGAAACATTTTTGATAAAGCAGTAGGAGGATTTCAGATGTTGCATAATGTCCTCCATTGATCAAATTAAATTGGGTAATGGTATATGAACTAGTTTGGAAACCGGATCCTACATATCCTGTACCTGATATGGACTTACTGACTGCTTTTCAAATTTTGAAGAAGGACCGCCTTGCATTTCTCAGTTACAAATAATTAATGCAATGTCTATCTTTTTAGACGTCATAATGACTGTTTGTCACCACCTACAGTACATTCAGCCTCCAGCTGAGTCTGTCCATAATTATAGTAAATTGTGCGTTTATATATAGCGCTTTTTTTTTAATCGCTTTTCATAGATTGTGCATTCACCAAATCACACACAAATGCATACACCGATGGCGGAGGCATCAATCTGCACATCAGGAGCAATTTGGGACGTCTTGCTCAAGGACACTTTGACAGTTGACACTAATGTGTAATGTATAAATGGGGCTCAATGGCAGACATTGGCATGTCAAAGAAATCACCTAGAAACTCCATTCACACCATTTATAATTCAGCTTACTGTGTAGACACATGGTGGTGGTGGAACCTTTTACTTTGAAATGTTTTGTAGTTTCTGATTTGTGTAGTCTACAGTATGCCAGTTTGAACATTTTGTTTTCATTTTGTTTTTGAAAGAAATACCTGTAATAACACTGACGAAGGCCACACAGACCGAAACAACGTCAGAGGTAAATAAATTCATATAAAAAGGACCTACAATGAGTGCTGGCATTTTCTTCATTTCAACTTGTATATTCGAGCCTTGCACCGTAAGGACTTTATTCTAACCTGGAGTGCTGGGTTGTCTGCTTCGGCAGTACTTTCTTACTCAGATTTTGTTTTTGAACACATACCATAAATAAAAAAATGCCATGTTTCTTGACTTTGTTTATGTAATAAACAGAACAGTTACATATAAAAAAAAAATTAAACAATTAAATGTAACAAAAAAACTAAAAGTGCTTAAAAAAGTGCTTCAACAGCGAACAAGAACTCAAAATACTACTACTGCTGTGGGCAGTTCAGAAACCCGTCCACCAGTGACATCATCGATGGGGAATCCAAGCTAATAGAAACCGCAGGCTTTCTATTCCTTAAAAGTTGCAATGCGAAAATGGAAGCCATCATTCTCACGATGATAGAAATCTAAATCTAGAAATCAAAAAAAAATCTGCTGCAAATGATGTCACTGGTGGACGGGTTTCTGATTGTGGTATTTTATCATGGACTTATATGAAGACACATTACAGACAGGTAAAATCCTGGTACTGCTGCTGCTGCTCGGAATAGGCCGGTCCAAATCCGGCCTCATGGAACAGCCCCATGTGATCTTGTGCCTCAGCCAGGATTGCCTTTCTTGGGACAATCGCCTCATTGCAGGTGCTAAACTCAGCATGAACAGAGAAACATCGTCTCTCTGCTCTTCTCTGTCACGCTGCTCTGCCCTGGCTTCCTTCCTCAGAAGGTACTCCTCCAAGAAGGTGTCGTCACTTGCCTTTCTTTTTGGCCTGGCTTGTCTGGGAGTAGAGCTAGAGGGGTGCAACAGGTATACTAATCTGTTTGATCGATAAGCTCATAAAGCAACTAATATACTGTAAGTAATTGATCAAATAATTGCTAAAAAGATAATCGATAGTTGCAGTTCTACCTGGAGGCTACAGCAGAACCACTGCTGGGCACAGCATGGTCTGATGGCCCTGCAGCATCATCCTCACCATCGTCACCCTCCTCACCATCCTCCACCATCCTCAAATTGCTCTCTGTCCTATTTAGGGAGAACTAATTAGAACTGTGCCACCACGTGGTAATGAGACATTTAGGAGTGCTTTGTTTTAAATAAATAACATTGAGTGACAGAATGACAGTGACAATTTACAAAAGACAAGATACGTTATGACCTTTATATTATCCCCTTTTATTACAGTAGGTTGATGACATTACGAGTTGCAACATGGCTATATCCTACAGCAGTGGTTCATGGATCATGTTTGAACTGGTAGTAGTATAATGTCTAGTATTATGTCTCTGGCGAAATTGTGTAAAGGCAAATATTAATTCACTAAAATTAAATAAATACACATGGAAGTGTGAAATTTGTGGAAGTGTGAATTATTTTCCAGCACATTATCGGTGAATATCACTGCCTCACTTGTATACAAAACTTCCCATATCCTTAAAGGACAACTTTCGTTTTTTTCAACCAAGGTTCATGTTTTAGGTTGTTATTACAGAAAGAATCAGGCTCAGAGTGCATCCACTATAAGGAAAGTAGGCTTTCTAATAACACAAGTGGCCTTTGTATTGGTGAGGAGGTAAAACGTTCCTTATATTTCCGCAACAGAGACGAGGCTGGTCTGCATTTCATGCGAGGGCAGAACAGTCCCATATCTATACTATACTAGAACTAAAAAACATCATGTACTAATAGTACTATTTTTCATTTATTAAAATTATGTGGGGAGTGACCCATGGGTGTCCCGACCCACAGGTTGAGAACCATGGTCTTACAGTACCTCCTGCATGCAGTGGGCCTCTCTAACAGGGCATGCATGGCATCCCAGTGTGCCCACTTCTTCTTTGGCTTGCCTGCTGAGCCACTCCTCTCCTCATCTTTTCTCTCCTTCTTGTGACGGATGTAGGTGTCCCGCAGGTTCTTCCACCACTTCTTTGCCTCACCAACTATGAAGTAGAGGCATAGTAGCTTTCAATGAATTGAGTACAAAGGACCACACAAGGTCTCAATGAATAAGGACCCCAATATAAACAAGCCATAGTACTTCTTCAAACACCAAACTTTCCCAAAGCAAAGAGAAACATAAACCTATTAGGCGGTGCTTTGTTTCCATGATTTTTGTGTTTTCCAAATACATTTTGGAAAACAGGCTGCTAGGGCCCTATTCTCGTCGTCAGTGCTAAACCCTTTATCCCTAAACTAGTGAAAACAAAAGGCAAAGACGTTTAGGCATGGACCGCTAAACCCCTTATCCCTAAACTTCTTTGCCTTTTTTACTATTTTGAAAAACATTTTTGAATAGTTCAACTAGCCAATCTACATTGACACGTTGTGAGCTTGTAGACTGGACATTTTAACTATTCAAAAATGTTTTGCAAAATAGTAAAAAAAAAAGGCAAAGAAGTTTAGGGATAAGGGGTTTAGCGGTGACGGAAATGGAGCCCTAGATTCGTGTCTCTTTTATTACCAATTTACATTATTATTCATTGTCCAAGGAAGCTCCATGTGGTCATTATTATATGTAGCACCTCTGAGTCACTGGGCCAGCATGTCTGCATTGTCCTCACAGACTAACTAACACAGACCAGATGTGGTGAGGCTGACCAAACATGTAAACATGAACATGAAAATATCTCTCATATTGTTCTTCTGGGCTCTCCCACCATGCTTTTTGAGTGGTAGACACTAGACAGCTATGTGTGTGGCTGGGTCTGTCCCTGGCTTTGTCCCTGGGTCTGTCTCTGGGTCTGTCCCTGGCTTTGTCCCTGGGTCTGTCCCTGGGTCTGTCCCTGGGTCTGTCCCTGGGTCTGTCACTGGGTCTGTCCCTGGGTCTGTCCCTGTGTCCCTGGGTCTGTCCCTGGGTCTGTCCCTGGGTCTGTCCCTGGGTCTGTCCCTGGGTCTGTCCCTGGCTTTGTCCCAGCACGGAAATAGCGATATAGCGTTTGTTCAGGTGTCACTGCTGCACAGCCTAACACAGTACAGTACAGTACAGTACAGTACAGTACAGTACAGTACAGTACAGTACAGTACAGTACAGTACAGTACAGTACATATAGCTCCCATCAGCTGTTCATTTCTTGCCTCTTTCTGCTTATGGGGTTCATTGATGACAATGTTCTGTGATCAAAATGAGTTGGTCAAGATTATATATAACTCACACTCACACAAGCCAGTGTATATTATGTGGAAACGTATTTGTATTGTAAATAAGATAAGAGAGACCCTACGTGTGTGTGTGTGTGTGTGTGTGTGTGTGTGTGTGTGTGTGTGTGTGTGTGTGTGTGTGTGTGTGTGTGTGTGTGTGTGTGTGTGTGTGTGTGTGTGTGTGTGTGTGTGACTGTGTGTGTGTGTATGTGTATGTGTGTGTTTGAGTGTGTGTTCAGATGTGTGTGTGTAGCTCAAACCCTAATATCACCCAGATGTTACTTGTTGACCTGGCTCCCTGACCTGTATGACCCCTGACCCCCTGTATGACCCCTGACCCCCTGTATGACCCAGGCCTGGACAGAGCATTCCTTAGCTCTCCCTTTAGTATCACTCATACCATATATTAAGAATAGGCTCACTTTAAACATGGGCTATGTATGTGAATCTAAACAACTGCTCATCTCTCAATGTGAAATACATGACATAGCATATAACATTGTCTTGTTGATGTAAATACAGGTGTACCTCTATGTATTTATGACTTGATGAGAACAGAAACATCTTGACATAGTAGGCTACTAACTTCTGTTCTACCTCTGAGGGGGAAGGGTGGCTTGGTTTGTGAACTGATCCCTCTGCATGCCCAATTTGACTTCCTCCAGCTGTTTTAGTTGGAGGCATGCAGTCACATTACTGGGTCTCTCCACATATCTACCCCATATTGTGTCCCCAACTCTATTTATCTATATATATATATATATATATATTAATGCTGGGCCGTTATCGGCGTTAACGTGCTGCGTTAACGCGAGAATATTATCGCGCGTCAAAAAAATTATCGCCATTAATCTATTGTCAAAGTTGGGTCTGGGAGCTGGGTCTGCATTGACTGCATAAAGCGAGCAAACTAGGAATTTCACTTTGATAGTTTTACCTGGCGGAATTACTCTGTGGGAGGGAGAAGTCCTAACCTAATTAATGCGCCTCCTCTCTCTCTTTCTCGCTCCCTCTCTCTCTCTGCCTGTCTGTCTGCACCGGTCTGCACACGACATGCGTGAGTTCAACAGCGGCGGCGCGCTCACTGATCAACCCCGAAAAAAACGAAACTGATTTCAGCATCGGCTGTTGTATAAGTTTCCCTGGAGCGCACACTTAGCACACATTTTACAACTATGATGACGCATGCTGTGCATTGCTGTCGCTGAATCCACGGAGACAGCAGACACAACATATTCGCCTCGTCCCCGACCCCAAACACGGTAAACTTGTTGTTGAAAAATAGCTTCCAATAGCTTGTTATTTTGCGTCGAGTAGCGCTGTGTGCAGGCCATACACTGTATGCAGGCCAGGCTACATACATGATCGCCTCGAACAAAATACATCTCCCACGTGAAACCTGGTATATTCTTCGTCGTACGACGTGGTGTTGCATGCTGAAAATAGCAGATTTACAAGCTCACAACGCGTCACGTCCACCACACGTTGTGAGCTTGTAGATCAGCACATGGAAACATGCAGGCTGAGACGTTTAGAAACTTTCCCCTTCACAATAAAAGCACATCAGCTTTCACATGTTCATTCCATATAAAGAAAAGATAGGAGGAAAGTGGGCAAGGATTATGAATTCGGTGGCATTTCACATTGCAAAAGGGTGCAGGAAGAGTGGGCACCTCAGTGTTAAATATCCTTATTGGCCATTAGGTTGAACATGCCCATGCAGAAGGTGTCTCATTTCTGTTTCATATGCAGTAGCCAAATGATAATAACGATATGGAAAAATGCACTATAGGTTAATTCATTATAATAATTTCCTATAGAATGTGTGTGAGTGAGAAATATAACATGTTATGTGCTTAATTTAAGGCATTTATGCTTCAGCCAAGTCTGAACTCTAGTTTTACAGTTTAATTAATGTCATATCCCAGAAAAGGGGTTTGTTCTTGCACCCACTGTTTCAAATTGCCTGTATGTTAACGTGTTTATGGTTATTCGTGTTTAACTGAATAAACAATGTATAACACACGTACATCGTATTGAACATTATTATATTTTCATTACCAATTATGATAGGGCTCCTGGTCTAATGGGCCACGTGGCCCGTTCAAGGATTTACTTCTGGTCATTATTTAGGTAGCACACACATATTTTCAATGCTTTCGGCAGAGTTCAAATGAGCCATTTTAATCTAGATTAATCTAGATTAACTCCAGAATTGCAGTGAGATTAATCTAGATTAAAAAAATTAATCTATGCCCACCACTAATATATATATATATATATATATAATTATATATGCCTACTGTATAATGCCTACTGCCTATGTCTGGGCGCCAATATAACGGCATCGCCTATCTTGCCCAGATCAAGACTCTCATAATGTCCTTCTTCAGTAGTTCTTCTTGTAGTGACGGTGGTGTCAGTCTCGTATTCTGCACGGTCTTGGTCTCCATCTTGGACTTCGATGTTTTCAGAATGCCTCACTACAGCCATCTGTACCGTTATGACTGTTGGATAAAATTTATTTTGAGGGTCTTTAGACCCTCAAAATTGACATCGCTAAAGTCTAATAGCCATAGGTTTAATTGTTGAGACATGCAGCCTCCTATGCTAACATTTGGTAGCTACGGGGTTAAAAGTGGCTGTGCATATTTGCCCAGATAACCTTTGAATTCCAGGCTAATAAATCGTTGATACTCCCGTAGCAGGAGAGGCATATTTAAGGTACTCAAGTAAAAGTACTCAAGTCCAAATTAAACTATATATAGATTGTAATGGATTAAAGGGTTGTAAACCTTTTTAGACCAGGAGCATATTTAAACTTTATATTCAATGTTATAAGGTTCAACTGATAAACTATAATACTATATAAATGAACCTTTTACAGAAAAATACTTTAGGGTAAGAGCTGCAATACCATACTTAAGAAGGAAAAGAGTAGAATTACTTACAGCAGGAAAAATACCAAGACATGACACAATGAACGGAGGCAACACACACTCAACGCAGACTTTTCCAAGGATCAATGTATATTAGCTGGGGAGCAGAACGGACTTTACAGAACAGCATCGTGAAAAAGTCTCCCCCGGACAATGTCCGGGATTACATTATATAGGACTGGCAAAACAAAACAAGAATGACATAGGAAGCAATTCATTTTGGGTTCATAGGCTAATAAAATTGTAATATTGGCGACCCCTATGGCCGGGGAGGTCTCCTTAGCTGACGTGGCCACTCACACTTCCTGGGAATTCCCAGGAAGTATGACGAATGGGAAGTGAACCATAAAAGTTCAGAGGTTATCAAACAGTGACTTACAGCGGCACCTTAAGTTGGAGACTAAAATAACATTATACCGACGTAATTAAAGCAGCGAGCAAGACGAAGTGTCTGCCGCGGCGAAGGTCGAAAAACATGTTGTTTCACAGAGGGAAGCAAAACAATTCGTTATCTCCCGCAGGCTAGGGGAGAGAGAGAGAGTTACTATATCTACAGTATCTACACATGGCCAATGACCCCTTCATTCACCAAACACCAAAAATACCTATCAAACTCCATCGCATTGGTGAGTGAAGGGTCATATGACATGTGACAATATCAAATCCTCAGGGGAAAAACTTACTTTATACTATGGATCAAAATGGAACAGGATGGCAACAGGAACCATGAAAAATAATAAAAAACACAATGATTTCAACTTTACTAGGCATAAAATCCTTATTTAGATGGTACTGTGGGAACTAGAGAGAATGGCTTTTCTCTTTTGATGATGATGATGGAGATGATCTTCGGGAGTGGCAACCACCCCAGCAAACCGTTGCAGCCTACCTGGCCGGCGAGATGTGTCATTTGACCACATGAATGTTCATTTTTAGAGAAGTTCTTCTGGCTCGCCATCAGTTCGTTGTCAGAACTGAATCTGCGAGAGTTCTTTTGGCTCGTTGGTCGGAGCCGATTCTTCGCCCCTCCCCCCCCTAATGACAGGTTCACAGATACACTCGATCTCTGCAAACAGACAAGGTTCAAGAGCTTGGAGAGGGGAAACGGGGTATTCTGCATGCGCTCCAGCGCGATGTCGCAACAATGTCTTTGGGAGTCCCTTAAGTACCATATACAGGTCAGATATAGAATCAAGTTGATTCTGGGGTGAATTAATGCCTAGTCCAAATCGAACTCATGATGATAAAAACCAAAATAATAAAATGTAGAAGGAAATGTTCCTATATTGACAATTTAGGGGAAATATGAAATGACTAAAACCTTTTTATAAAATCAAATGAAATCAACAATAATGTAATACAATAGGAGGTGATTAAACGTAGCTTGGAAAGCGTAAATCAGCACAGGAAAGGAAAAAAAACATCAACAACATAAACTACATAAACATGAAAACAAAATATTTAATAAATTTGTTCCCAATGGGAAATCTATGGGCAACTAGTTAGACTGTTCTGGGGTTGGGCCTAACCAGTGAATTTAGACGGATCTGCGCTGGGGGGTCGGGTCGGGTGTCAAACCTTGTATACAAGAATGGAATTTCGAAGTCCACAATCAACCACAAACTTTTCAGAGACTTGACGCAGAGAGAACTCTCCCTCCTAGTTGTGGGCTTTGAAATTCTCCGCTTGTCCTCCCGACCGCGACTCCCCACTGCAGCAGTCCGTTTCTGTATAGATAAACAGAAAAAAACAAAGAACAAACTGGTGAATGACATGAAAAACCACATTATATATCTATTCACCTCACTCTTAACCCGCCACAATCTATATCACTGAACTTTTATGGAGGGAGAGCATCTTTAGAACAACAGGTGTTGATCTTAATTTACGTATATCACAGTTTATTATCAGGCGAGTGGCAGGAGAATAATAAATGAACAAAACTGGTTCTAAACAAAAATAACATGTATCAAATAGAGATCTAGATAGAGGAGAAAAGTATGTATATTTCAGATTTTCAACTTCGACAGACATGTGGCCACTACCATGGGCAACACATGGTACAGAGAGTTAGAGAGAGATTTCTTCTTGTAGTCACAGAGAGAGAGAGTGATAGCTAGATCATTATTTGTCGGTAGACCCCTCTACGAGATCTATGGTACCCACCAAACACGCGTCCGTCTTCTACTTCGATCAAGTCTCGTGATTTCAAAAATTAGGATAAGAGAGAGAGATGGAGTTAGATAGAGAGGTCTGCGACCGTTGAATCCTAAACTATACATGTTATGTTCCAAAGACGTTCATGGTACTCCTAAACATTACGATGACTCGCTATGTGCTCTCCGGCTTGACTACTGCCGCACACAGACAAATCACCTAGCAACAAATAGCGGCAGTCACGTCCGCTCCAGAGGTTGGCACACTAATCAACTGAAGAAACTAGTGGTACACTGTATTAAATCTAAATTGTTACATATACTAGAAAAATGGCGAAGAGACACCCGAAAAGTCTACCCAGCCTTCCTCCGACGTGTACAACATCGCAAAAGGCTCAGGAAACACAGAGATTATTATGATACTATGTGTGGCAAAAAGGGAATGCCAAAATGATAATAAATGTATAACTAATTTAGTGATAAATAATAAAAAAAATTACAACGAAATAGGATAAACGCTATGTAGGTGGCGCGGCCTCCTAGCTATGTGCTCTCCTACTTCCTGTAACTTAGTAAAATAAAACAATGTACTGAGACACCACAGCCAACGTTCACACAGACAGAAACATGCACGCAGAAAACCCAGCACGCACATACACACAGAGAGAGACCCAAAACAGGCCCAAACATACATGAAGGAGATGGAGGGGTTATCTGTTGAAATAGGATAAAGAGAAATTTGTACTAAGGCCATCAAAAATGTATGAAATGCAGTAAAAACTGTAAAAATACCAAAATTAAAATTTGGGTTCAGGCTCCCTGACTATAATTTGGAAATATGGAAAATGTACTCTTTGGCTCCCTGACTAAAAGTCAGGATTTTTAGCTTTACCTAAAAACTACTAAAGTGATGAAACAAGATGGCGTTGCACTCTGCTACGAGCACATTGAAATGGGTGGGAGGGAGGGAGCCCCCCCGCACGCATGCACACACATATAGGATAAACACAGACCAAACGTTCAATCTGGAAAACTCGTATGAGACCCAGCTGCGTTACACACCCACTGGGGTGGATACACACACACACACACACTCCCTTTTGGTATAAAAAGAACCCCTCTTGGTATCCTCATACACCCCGGCCGAGGTAAAGAAAAACCCCAAGAGGTTAATATCTATAGGACCCCCTCCCACGCAGCGGTAAATCACTCGCGATAATGACCCACGCACGTCGAAAAAGGCATAGATATTCTTTCTACCACACAAAAAGAAATATACAGTTGGCATAAAGCAAATTACACAATTGGATAACGAAGAACATATTAATAATGACAGTATAATCTATTTAAGACAGAGAAAGACATGTTTCACACGGAGGAACAGAGAGCTCACCCCCCCCTCCCCCACACACACACACCCACACACACACACACAGGCTCCCAAACAGGAAATTTTTCACACAGGCAGGGAGAGGGAGAGATAGCTCCCACACACACACACACAAATCACTGTTTTTCAAAGAAATAAGCTAAACGCTGAAGCTGTCCTACTTCTTTTAAACAATAACAACAGTTTAAACACAAAAACAAATAGATTACTTAACTGAATGTGTAGGAGAGGCAAGCAGGATTCATGGAAGTTCGCTGAACGCAGCCAGCCGAAACTCTTCCAGGTTGCGGTGAATCAAATAAAAGAAAATAAAAAAATGGATGCTGTCCTGTCCTTAAACAGGTCTTCGTCCATTCCAGAAAATATATGGTATTGTTCCAATGAAAAGTTATGGCTGAGAAAAAATGGTGTCTGCGTCTCTCGTTCATTGCTCCAAGTGGTGTCAGAGGGAAAGAGAGATAAGAAAAAGATCGGAAAACCTAGGCTATTTGGACTACGCTAGTTCGTTTAAACTTTGTCAGAGCATTAAAACCCTGTTAAAAGAGTACCGCATCGAAGGACCAATTGTTGGATAAAATTTATTTTGAGGGTCTTTAGACCCTCAAAATTGACATCGCTAAAGTCTAATAGCCATAGGTTTAATTGTTGAGACATGCAGCCTCCTATGCTAACATTTGGTAGCTACGGGGTTAAAAGTGGCTGTGCATATTTGCCCAGATAACCTTTGAATTCCAGGCTAATAAATCGTTGATACTCCCGTAGCAGGAGAGGCATATTTAAGGTACTCAAGTAAAAGTACTCAAGTCCAAATTAAACTATATATAGATTGTAATGGATTAAAGGGTTGTAAACCTTTTTAGACCAGGAGCATATTTAAACTTTATATTCAATGTTATAAGGTTCAACTGATAAACTATAATACTATATAAATGAACCTTTTACAGAAAAATACTTTAGGGTAAGAGCTGCAATACCATACTTAAGAAGGAAAAGAGTAGAATTACTTACAGCAGGAAAAATACCAAGACATGACACAATGAACGGAGGCAACACACACTCAACGCAGACTTTTCCAAGGATCAATGTATATTAGCTGGGGAGCAGAACGGACTTTACAGAACAGCATCGTGAAAAAGTCTCCCCCGGACAATGTCCGGGATTACATTATATAGGACTGGCAAAACAAAACAAGAATGACATAGGAAGCAATTCATTTTGGGTTCATAGGCTAATAAAATTGTAATATTGGCGACCCCTATGGCCGGGGAGGTCTCCTTAGCTGACGTGGCCACTCACACTTCCTGGGAATTCCCAGGAAGTATGACGAATGGGAAGTGAACCATAAAAGTTCAGAGGTTATCAAACAGTGACTTACAGCGGCACCTTAAGTTGGAGACTAAAATAACATTATACCGACGTAATTAAAGCAGCGAGCAAGACGAAGTGTCTGCCGCGGCGAAGGTCGAAAAACATGTTGTTTCACAGAGGGAAGCAAAACAATTCGTTATCTCCCGCAGGCTAGGGGAGAGAGAGAGAGTTACTATATCTACAGTATCTACACATGGCCAATGACCCCTTCATTCACCAAACACCAAAAATACCTATCAATGACTTCATATTCTTCCTGATGGTTTTTGACCTCTTCACAACACACTGTGTGTGTGTGTGTGGTACGTGCACAGTTTATATGATCAAGGTAAACTTTATTGTCCACAAGGGACAGTTTGTCTTGGGCTTTCATCCTTGCTGCAGGCGCGCACACACACACACACACACACACACACACACACACACACACACACACACACACACACACACACACAGGTCTGTCTGTCTGTCTGTCTGTGTCTCTCTCTCTCTCACACACGCTCTCACTCTCTCTCTCTCTCTCTCCCTCTCTCACACTATCTCTCCATATCACTATCTCTCTCTCTCTCTCTCTCTCTCTCTCTCTCTCTCTCTCTCTCTCTCTGTCTCTCTCGCTCTCCCTCTCTCTCTCTCTCTCTCTCTCTCTCTCTCTGTCTCTCTCTCTCCCTCTCTCTCTCTCTATCTCTCTCTCTCTCTCTCTCCTCGCGTCCTCCACTCGCTCCTCGGCTCCGCCCCCAGCGAGGAGGAGAGAATTCCATGCGAGGACAGAGTGGTGGTCGAATTTTCCTCTAGAATCGGAATGTACTACGCTGTCATTTCAAAGCGACGGCACATTCCGCAATCACTAATGACGTGTATCAATTCAATTCAATTCAAAGGGCTTTATTGGCATGGGAAAACATACGTTTACATTGCCAAAGCAAAAGTGGTGGAACAATAGAGTGTCACACAGCTGGATCACTGGAACTCCGAACAGAGCCGTACAGTCTACAGAATAGACAATTCATCATTGTGTGCATGTAACCGAGGCCAATGTGTATGTATTGGTAACATGTGCCAGGCAAGGCTATTTATTCCTTAAATAGTGAATAAGCGCCAGGATGCGCACACGTATAAATCACCCCCCCCTCCTCCGACGGTCTTTGCAAATAACGGACACTATAACAAGAATTAGGTATAGTCTCTCTGACTTACATAATTATTCAGTTCAGTCCACATATAAATAAATACATTTTTGTCACCGTCATTCATAGCAGTCTGTGCATCCAGGCATGCACAGAGATAAATTAACTATAGCTTTTGAGGTGCGCACAATATAGCCGGCCTAATTTATATATCCTACTTTTATTATGCTTATATCACACAACGCAATAAAGCCAGTGGCTTGTTGTGGTCCTTTCACTTTCACATTATGTACGCACAGTGAGTGCATGTGTGTGTTGGGTCAGCGACTCAGCCGGCCAGTGGATGGGGGGGGGGGGGGGGGGGGTGCATAGTATCGGGTTTCAAGCAGTGTTTTCTGAAGCCACATGTGGAGGAGGTGGACTTGTCACTGGAGAAGGAAAAAAAACATGTACACGTGATGCGGAAATCCGCTGCGAGGAGACAAAATACCCCACCGAGCCTGCACCTGATGTACACTCGCTCTATGCGCTCTAAAACACCACCGAGCCTTCACCTGATGTACACTCGCTCTATGCGCTCTAAAACACCACCGAGTCATTAAGACATGTGAATCCCTTGACTCCTTCAAAACCGCTCTCAAAGGGCACCTACGGATGGCTGCAATTCGAAACTGGCCTCTGTAAAATCTGAATGGGGCATGGAGGATGGGGAGTTAACAGTAACATGGATGACTAGAAATCCTGCCCCTGATAGTGTGTTGCAGGTAGTCCACTGTAATTGTAAAAAAAAAAGCAAATGTGAGACTGAAAGATGTTCATGTATGTCTGCAAAACTGTCTTGCACTGATTTATGTCACTGCCAGGACTGTGAAAATGTGTCAAAAGAAACAGAATAAAGAGGTACATGGGATGATGACTCTGATGAAAGTGATAGGGATGAGTAACCCAACATGTTACCATGTAGGCCTACTACTTGTTTTGTTCAACAATTATTAAGATGTTAAGAATTGCCACACTGCCGTGCCTACATCCATTTAAATGCAATGCATAAATGCAAACAGCACAGACTACTTACACAGCCAACACCATATATTTCCTTGGGGGGGGGGGGGGGGGGGGACAGATGCTGTGACACTTTGCGGAACTTGTAAATAAATACATTTTTCATACCATATGTTGTGATAATTCTGACCTCTAGTACTTTAATTTTTAGTCTTGTCCATGTCTTTGCATTATTCCAATTTAGGGGGCGTGGTAACATTTGGATAGATTAGAAATGTGTGTGTGTGTGTGTGTGTGTGTGTGTAGCTCAAACAATAATATCACCCAGATGTTACTTGTTGACCTGGCTCCCTGACCTGTATGACCCCTGACCCCCTGTATGACCCCTGACCTGTATGACCCAGGCCTGGACAGAGCATTCCTTACCTCTCCCTTCAGTATCACTCTATGCTCATATCTTACGCTCACACACACACACACACACACACACACACACACACACACACACACACACACACACACACACACACACACACACACATTGGAATTGTTTTATTTGGATCTGCACAAGAGGCGTAATACAATAAACCCAAATACTGATCAGAATTAGGTTATACATTATATGGTCCAACCAGATATAGCTGCTGCACATGCTTAACACACAGAGGTTAAAGAAAAATAAATAAATATATATATATAGCACATTGTTGACATACTATTACTTGACACTACTAAACAGGATGTTTGTTTTTTGCTTGCTGCAATGTTGGTGAGTTTGACGTTGTTTAATATAATAATCAGATAGGAGTGTTCTGTTTGGATGAATGGGCTGCCTTCTATGGGAAGTTACACCTTGTTAGCACCTTGCTGGGAAGATGGCCGCCGTGTGCAAATACATTTTATTTATTTTTTATATAAGGCAGCTTTCAGGGCTATATCATCAACAGCTTTTATTTGATATCAAGTTCATCCTTTTATAAATAATGCATGTTTTCCACAGAGTGTGACAGACATGAGGCTGTGTGTGTGTGTGTGTGTGTGTGTGTGTGTGTGTGTGTGTGTGTGTGTGTGTGTGTGTGTGTGTGTGTGTGTGTGTGTGTGTGTGTGTGTGTGTGTGTGTGTGTGTGTGTGTGTGTGTGTGTGTGTGTGTGTGTGTGTGTGTGTGTGGTACATGCACAGTTTATATGATCAAGGTAAACTGTATTGTCCACAAGGGACCGTTTGTCTTGGGCTTCCATCCTTGCTGCAGGCAGGAATTTAGCTCAAGGCTCACCTAAGCAGCTAATCACCTCATTTCAATCACCTGTTGGGTTTGGGCATGTCTGGGCAGAACAAACAGAGCAGAGGTGAAGAGAGGAGCTCTTTCATCTCAGAGTCTCCACAAAAGATAAGAAAGACAATAATATAAAAAAGAAGAATTTAACTGAACTCCTAAAAGTCTGTGCAGAAGGCGCATGCGGTATGTTCCCAGTTGTTTTGTGTCTGTAAAAGTTATATTGTCATTGTATCGTGTATTTGTTTGTGTTTGTGACATGTGGACATTTCATTGTGAGAATATGGACAATTCATGGTCATTTAACCCATTCTGACCTGAGATCAGATTCTAAAAGTGTCTTCGGTTTTTCAAAAATAGCAGACCTACAAGCTCGTATCGCGCCACTCGGTGGCGCGATATGAGCTTGTAGATCTGCTATCAGCTAAAGCACGACACGATGCTAACACCAAAATGGGTTCCCGTTCAGAATGGGTTAAAAAGACAGCATGACTGACTGACAAGGGCATTCATATTTCATGTGTTTATAATTCATTTTGGTTAAAAAATATTATGTGATTTCTTTGCAGTTTTTCACGTTTTCGCTTGGTATAAATAAAAAAAATCACACACGTGTGAACTGAGTGGTGCAATTCACCCCCCCCCTCTCTCTCTCTCTCTCTCTCTCTCTCTCTCATTAGAGACACAGCACCTACCCTCTCTCTGTTTCTGGCGCCCCCTACTGGTATAAATAAGTCACATACTCGTGCTCATAGTTACAGGTACACAGGTACATGGACATTGCAAGCTGGATGTAGGAGTGGTTGCACCACTCAAAAAGCCCTTGTGATATCAGGGTTAGGAGCAGTTACATAGACTCTGTTATGTGATATCAGGGTTAGGAGCAGTTACGTAGACTCTGTTATGTGATATCAGGGTTAGGAGCAGTTACATAGACTCTGTTATGTGATATCAGGATTAGGAGCAGTTACATAGACTCTGTTATGTGATATCAGGGTTAGGAGCAGTTACATAGACTGTTATGTGATATCAGGATTAGGAGCAGTTACATAGACTCTGTTATGTGATATCAGGGTTAGGAGCAGTTACATAGACTCTGTTATGTGATATCAGGGTTAGGAGCAGTTACATAGACTCTGTTATGTGATATCAGGGTTAGGAGCAGTTACATAGACTGTTATGTGATATCAGGGTTAGGAGCAGTTACATAGACTCTGTTATGTGATATCAGGGTTAGGAGCAGTTACATAGACTCTGTTATGTGATATCAGGGTTAGGAGCAGTTACATAGACTCTGTTATGTGATATCAGGGTTAGGAGCAGTTACATAGACTCTGTTATGTGATATCAGGATTAGGAGCAGTTACATAGACTCTGTTATGTGATATCAGGGTTAGGAGCAGTTACATAGACTCTGTTATGTGATATCAGGGTTAGGAGCAGTTACATAGACTCTGTTATGTGATATCAGGATTAGGAGCAGTTACATAGACTCTGTTATGTGATATCAGGGTTAGGAGCAGTTACATAGACTCTGTTATGTGATATCAGGGTTAGGAGCAGTTACATAGACTCTGTTATGTGATATCAGGATTAGGAGCAGTTACATAGACTCTGTTATGTGATATCAGGATTAGGAGCAGTTACATAGACTCTGTTATGTGATATCAGGGTTAGGAGCAGTTACATAGACTCTGTTATGTGATATCAGGGTTAGGAGCAGTTACATAGACTCTGTTATGTGATATCAGGGTTAGGAGCAGTTACATAGACTCTGTTATGTGATATCAGGATTAGGAGCAGTTACATAGACTCTGTTATGTGATATCAGGGTTAGGAGCAGTTACATAGACTCTGTTATGTGATATCAGGGTTAGGAGCAGTTACGTAGACTCTGTTATGTGATATCAGGGTTAGGAGCAGTTACGTAGACTCTGTTATGTGATATCAGGGTTAGGAGCAGTTACGTAGACTCTGTTATGTGATATCAGGGTTAGGAGCAGTTACATAGACTCTGTTATGTGCTGTCACTTACTTTCTACCTATTACACTTGACAGTTGATCAGTCCCCCAGGGCTGATCTGTACTAGCCCCCCCCCCCCCCACATCCCCCTAAGTTTCTCTCTATATTAAATATCTTTGCAGAAAATAGCCGATCTACTATAGCTCAGAACACGTCCTGAGCTTGTAGATCTGTGATTTTCAGCGCTGGCGGTTCATGTCGTTAAGCTGGTCCAGCCAATGACTTCCTGTAGACTGCTTAACCTACAAACTCTTATGGTAGCCGCAATTTGCAACTCTAGACTTTTTTTTACAATGGGTTGAATCTAGAGTTGCAACAAGCTCCATCCACTTCCTATTCATCATTTTTGGTTTGTGATCTGCTTGTCTTAAACGACGTTAAACTCACCAACATTGCAGCTGTAGTCCAAGCTTGAATTATCCTCTTTCAATCTGCCAAGCTTGTTTTTCATAAAAATCCACCGTAGAGATGTTATGAGATACTTTCTGTCAAGACATCCTCTGCAAGTGATTATTTTTCTAAGTGCTAGAGTTCGGAAGCACTCGTCGTACGTCACTGAACGGCCCTGCATTCCACCTGTTTCGAATTTGCACATAATGCAGGAGGCAGCAGCGCGACCCCTTAACAAAAACGAGTGCTTCCAAACTGCAACACTTAGAAAAATAATCACTTGCAGAGGATGTGGCCACATGCGGCCCCCCACCTTCACTTAATGCGGCCCTCAGGTTAATGTCAGAATACTGATATAATATTGGTTTCAGCTGTTTACAATTCCACTACATGCAAACATGACCCGCTGTTATTACTTCAGTCTAAATTAGTAGCTCAATGCTTCAACACAAGTATAATTAAAGGCATTTGAAATGACATACAAATGTAAACTTTCAGGATTCCAATTCAAAAATTGCAAAAAAGATTTCAATTTGAATATAGTAAAAAATAGCCGATCTACAAGCTCAAAACGCGTCACAGTGCGACGCGTTTTGAACTTTTAGATCGGCGTTATGTTATACTTATGTTTATGCATTATGTTATACTTTAGCTATTGGAAAATAGCATATAAGTCTTTGCTTCTGGGGAGGTCAGATGGGGAGGGGGGGGGGGGACGAGGCATATTACATATAATTTTTGGGGTCCTTGACATGAAATATTGAGCACCACTGATACAGAAACATTTTCAGAAAACACACATAGCTACGCAATGGAGCGGCTGCACCATTCGAAATGTATTCCAAAACTTGCGTCTACAAGCTCACGATGCGTCACGATGATCTTAATAATATTAATAATAATAATATCATGTTTTGTTGTGTTTTGAATGTTCTTTGGTTGTCTTGATTTGGAGTTTGTGTTTTGTTGTTGTGTGTTTTAGTTTTTTTTATTTGTCACTCTGTTTTTATTTCTCAATTTACTTCTATATTTGTAAAAAATGAATAAACAGAACATTAAAAATAAATAATAATAATAATAATAATAGTACCCAAAGATGCTTTACATGAGGGGGCTTTACAGAGGTAACAACAAATAAAAACTACTTTATTAGAGGATAAAAGGATCCTAATGAGGATACGACACCACTCACAGTTAACAGTCTTTGTATTGAGTTTGTGCTTGAAATGTAGGCTACTGTAATTCTGCAAACTGTTAATAAATATTTCAATCAATCAAAGCAGTGTCAAAATATAAAAACTGTTGTGTGTGTGTAGCCTATGCCTTTATACCTGTTGTCTTTCCTCTCCCTTAAAATGAAATTAAAAAATATATTTAAAATAAAGGGAAAAGAAAGAAAGATAGTAGTGAATGTGATGCTGTCTGCCCAGGAGTACATGAGTGAGACTTTGAGTCAGTCCCACTAGCTGTCTCTGGCATAGAGTTATATATCTATAGAGAAGACACCCGAGTTCTCCTCCCATCCACTTGCATTGAGTTGCTCAAAAGCGCATGAGGCGGATTCACTCCTCCTTCCTGGTAGGAACAGAGTGCATTCTGGGGTGGATTGGCCCCAAACACATGAAGGCGCTGCCGTTTGACTATCATTGTGCCGTTTGTGCGCGTTCACGTATGAAACATTCGTTCACGTGTCATGGCCCCAAACACATGAACGTGCGCAATGATAGTCAACGGAGCAGCGCTGGCTCGAGCTGCAATACCAAATGCGGCCACTATGTCCATTTCGCCTCAGGGTTTCCTCTGGGTGCCTTCTCTATTCATATATACTCTAAGGTCTCTGGTTGTTGGAGTCAGGATGATAGCAGGCAGGCTCCCCACAGAGAGATGGCCCATTGTTCTGCTGCCCATGTGACCCAGAGGCCAAGAGTTCAACTTCACACCATTGCCATGGTGTGTTTGCTCCCAGCTCACTTAAAGGTATATTCAGTGATTTCACTCAAAAAACCTTAGGTTTCGTTTTTGGCTGTGGGACCCAGCCTTTCGTCCAATCAGGATAGAGAGTCAAAAACGAAACCTAAGGTTTTTTGACCCCCAGGGGTTAACTGGGGACAGGGAGGAACTCCTTATATGGTGATGTATATTGGAATCACAATTCCCATTAAATATAGCCTAGTAATGTTAAATTGGACATACTAAATTGTTTCACCTCTAAACTAAAAGTGTACCCCTGTCTCTCTCTCTCTCTCTCTTGCTCCCTGCATGGGGGAGAAAGACAACAGGATAGGCATATAGTCAGCATTCAAAGTTGGCACTCTATGGTAAATAGGTATGCTAAATAGATCACAGCTGCAGGAGAAATTTACAGCGACCCTAAAGATCTGATCTATTGATAGCAAGCCTACTGTTCTTCTTGGTGACTTGACCACTACCATTTGGGACAGTGGGGTTTTTTGGGAACCACCTTTTGGCCATGTTCCTTTGATCTCTTTGTTCTGACTTGTATTTAAACCCTACTGAAAATGTAACTGTGTGTGTTAGTGCCCAGAAGCTGTGAGGCTGACTGGGTGCCTGCATGGGGCTCCATGCCCCTGCATGGCTGTGTGATCTGCTGTACTCTACTCTCTGCAATAAAATGGACTTGGAAACTTTCATTCTGCCTCCACCGTCGTCCGCTCTGTTCTCTCTTTAAGTTGCTGGAGAAAATATACTTCAATGGTCAGCACACTCTATAGTAGGGAGGATTATCACAACAAAACAAAAAAATAAGTGATATTTGAATTAAGTGAAATCACTGAATATACCTTTAAAATCACTGGTGGAAAGTATAGGCTAATCTTTACAACATGAACCACTGCCATGTCAAAAGGTCAGTTATTAGACAGATGACTATTTTCGTCACATGCCTAAACCCTTAAATGTATCCCTAAACTTCTTTGCCTTTTTTACTATTTTTAAAAACTACATTGACACGTTGTGAGGTTGTAGATCGGCTATTTGAACTGTTCAAAAAATATTTTCGAAATAATAAAAAATGCAATGGAGTTTAGGGTTAAGTGGTTTAGCACTGACGGAAATAGGGCCCTTAAGTCATGTAGTTTCAAGTGTCTTTATTAGCGTGTAAAAAACCTTGTGATGCATGTGTCATCTCTTTTTCGAGGTGGTACAACACAGATACATGTCACAGTAATGTATTGTACATATAAACTGTAGACAATAAAATGACATACCACCAACATACATGGACAAGACAATGAACATGTACTCAAAGCCCTTCTTGCCATGTCTCTCAGGTCATGTACAGCTTGTTTGAAGCCACCTGTGCTGCTGATGGTTAGGTCGAGGTAGTTTAGCATGTTCTACTAGTGAAGTTGATTTTAACACAAATTGTTGGTGCTGGGGGCTATATGTTTAGGTTGACTGTCAGGGCCCATGTCTGGGAGAAAGTGTGCAGGAGATCAAGATGCTGTTCTCTCTCTCTCATGCCTGCTTCTGTATGTCCCAGACATGCACGTGAAATCTTTCACAGACTTTCCTACTAGGCTGAGGAATATATCCCACCCTTTTCACATTGGCCTGTTGTTATAGTGCCACCAACAGGTGGATTTTTGCAAAACACATTCTTGGAACAAAATGCCTCAATCCATCCAATTGCCATCAAAGGCGTAAGAACACTTTTCACATACTTTATTTTGTTTATTCTGCATTTGAGCCACGGACCACCATTTGATGACATTTAGCCTCTCAGACCCATTTGAGCCGTCAACCACCATTTGATGATATTTAGCTTCTCAGACCCATTTGAGCCACGGACAACCATTTGATACATATCTTAATTACGTCACCATCAATACCTACCAAGCATACACGTGCATTCGTACCAGCACGACCACAATAATTGTGGTCGCTCTGCTTGCGCAAGTCATTTATCGTGAATATAGGCCTATACAGGGATCGTAGTGCCATCCATATATGGTGCTTTTAGCCAATGTCATCACCTGCACATATGCAGTGTCGTCACACTGCAATCAAATGACATTACGACGGAAAGAAACCACTTCTCTCTGAAAATGATAGCGGAGTTATCGAACGCCTCCGTGTGCATGAGGGACCGTCAGAGGGTGGAGGACATCCTCGAGGCCATGCGGAACGCCGGGCCCGGCGCCCTGCAGGTCATCTCGGACTTCGACATGACGCTCACGAGATTCGCGCAGGACGGGAAGCGCTGCCCCACCTGCCACAGCATCCTGCACAGCAGCACGCTCATCGCCGACAAGTGCCGGGACACGCTGAGGGAGCTGTGCGACACGTACTACCCCATAGAGATCGACTCGTCGCGCTCCGTCGAGGAGAAGCTGCCCCTCATGGTTGAGTGGTGGACCCAGGCCCACGAGCTGCTGGTGCAGCAGAAGATCAAGAAGTGCCTGCTGGCCGCGCGGGTCGGCGAGTCCGGCGTCGTGCTGCGCGACGGCTACCGGCCGTTCTTCGAGCGCCTGCGCGCGCACGGCGTCCCCCTCCTCATCTTCTCGGCAGGCATCGGCGACGTGCTGGAGGAGGTGATCCGCCAGGCGGGCGTCTTCCACGCCAACGTCGGCGTCCTCTCCAACTACATGGACTTCGACGAGGCGGGCGAGCTGAGGGCCTTCAAGGGCCAGCTGATACACACCTACAACAAGCGGGACGCCAGCCTGCTGCTGGGCGCGGGCCGCTTCCGGGAGCTGCGCGAGCGGCCCAACGTGCTGCTGCTGGGAGACTCCCTGGGGGACCTGAGCATGGCCGACGGCGTCCAGGACATGCAGAACATCCTGAAGGTGGGCTTCCTCAACGACAAGGTGGAGGAGAGGAGGCAGTCCTATCTGAGCTCCTACGACATCGTCCTGGTGAAGGACGAGACCTTGGACGTGGCCAACTCCATTCTGCGCTACCTCGCGGGTGATAAGTGAACTTTGTGGTGTGCAGGCTCACCTCACTGGCCCACCCGTATTGAACAATAAGTGAACTTTGTGGTGTGCAGGCTCACATCGCTGGCCCACCCATATTGAACAATAAGTGAACTTTGTGGTGTGGCCTCACCTCACTGGCCCACCCATATTGAATAGTAAGTGAACTTTGTGGTGTGGCTCATCTCACTCAAAAGTTCAATCATCTGTAGCTCTCAGGAAATACCTTTTACTTTTTGGATACGATACTGTGAAAAGGGTTTTCTGCACAGCCCTTAGAGGGCTCTGCCCATTTCTACCTATGCAGGAATATCCCGAGATGGGGTGCGATGCCAGAAACAGAACTGGTCATGCAGTGAGGAAGTGCCCTGGAAGCGGGGAGCATCTATGTTTTGTCAGATCTAATGACTTAACTCGAGACTTGGAGGTGTGGCCAATGCTGTTTGGCCACTCAAAGCAGCCAAACCGCACCGGCTACGCGTCCATGTCTTAAGGTAAGTTAGGTTAATTATATGTGGTAGGCACCGTAACCGCATACAGCTATAGCGCCCGCTCCAATACACAGCTCTGTGTGTTTGTGTGAGCACGGGCTGTGCTCAGCTGATTTGGCTGAGCACGGAATGTGATGTATGATGATGTATGATGATAAGAGCGCTGCTCACTTCTAAAATTTTTGGATAATAACCAAAGCACTAGGTTTAAAGAGGTTAAACTATACCTTTGCTGGGGCATAGTTTTAGACGACGAAATCGAGCATCGTCTTGGAATGGAAAACACGTTGTTATTGACCCAGTGGGGCGAGGCCAGTGGCATCATGAATATCGATTACTTTTACAGGGGATTCACACTATGGTCCCGGATGCGCACTCGGGACCACCTGGCACATGTTGTGGTATAGTGTGAATGCTGCCTACCGTTCCAGATGTTGTGGTATAGTGTGAATGCTGCGTACCGTTCCAGATGTTGTGGTATAGTGTGAATGCTGCGTACCGTTCCAGATGTTGTGGTATAGTGTGAATGCTGCGTACCGTTCCAGATGTTGTGGTATAGTGTGAATGCTGCGTACCGTTCCAGATGTTGTGGTATAGTGTGAATGCTGCGTACCGTTCCAGATGTTGTGGTATAGTGTGAATGCTGCGTACCGTTCCAGATGTTGTGGTATAGTGTGAATGCTGCGTACCGTTCCAGATGTTGTGGTATAGTGTGAATGCTGCGTACCGTACACGTTCCCGAGAGCGGATGATCACCCAAACCGTTCCCGGGACCGATTGAAGTGTACTCGGATATGGATCGCTGCAATGTGACAGCATTGGATGTACAATGAATGAAATGTACTCGGGGTGCGGAAGAATCAAGGCCAATGTCAATCATGGCCAGCAGGGACCAGGCAACCGTATTCGGGAACAGTTTGAACCAAACGGACTCAGTGTGAACCCCCTTAAAGCCCCACATGCACTAGCTCCCAGTTACATAACAGACTTGCTGGAACCCCATAAGGCCTGTGGAAAACCGAAGAACCACTGACATAGAAACATAGCTTTTTCAGAAAACTGTCAGGATGTAGAAGACATTTTTATAATCAGATTTCAGGTCAGAATGGGTTAACTGGCCTTGTCACTCGTGGGGACCGGGCACCTATGCTTTGGAACTCCCTGCCCTTGGCTCTTATATAGCAAAGTCAGTGTCTTCTTTTATTTATTTTTAACGCTTTTAAAAAACACATTTGTATATGTCAAGTGTTTTTTCAATTGTTTTTGATGACTTATATTTTTTGTATGTTTTGTAACTGATGTTCTTCATGTTTTAGTTTTTTTTAATGTATTTTATGATTGCTGTTTAATAACCTTTGAAGCAGTGTAACTACATGTTTGGAAAGGTGCTATATAAATAAAATTAATTCGTTCATCCATGAAGGTCGTCTCTCTATGTATCCAGCGTTGGGGTTCTACCAGAAGTTCACCTTTTTTTATTGTTGTGTCACTGCATTGGTAACCAGCTTGAAAAAAACACTTAATTTACTTTTTTACTTAATTTATTTACTTATTTACTTTATTCATTTGTTCATTCATTCAGTTATTTGTTCATGTATGTATTTATTTATTTAGTCAATGTTGACTTTTATTTTACAAAATAGGGGCCATATATTAGCCTATATATTTTTTTTAATCACATAAATGAATTGATTGGCTCCTTTATTCAGCTGCCTGGCTCCGGTAACAAGAGACAAGAGACTAGAAGCTCGACGGATTGAGCTCTAGCACTGCGGAAAAAGACAAATATATTAAAAAAGGTGTAACGCAGAAACCTGTGGCCTGTAGAATGATGTTACCATAGGTGCGTGTCACTGTTCGACGACGTTGCGTAAAGTGGTCCTAAATGGGCAAAAGAGGTGGCTGAAATGTGCCTGATTAATGCGTGTTTGAGTGGTGCAAGGAACAGCAATGTCCGTGTTCACCTATGTTTTTGTCCGCCTATGTGACGTTAATGAGCAGTATGACTATTAGTACCAGTAGGGGCGCTGTTGTGCCAGAAACAGAGAGAGATAGTGCTGCACTGTTGCCTGCTAATGAGAGAGAGGGGGGGGGAGTTGCACCACTCAGTTCACACGGGTGTGATCTTTTTATTTACTAGTGTCCAATATGTGAAGACATTGAGGGCGGGACAATAAGCCTAGAACCTTGTCAGAGTACTAGAACCTTGTCAGAGTACTAGAACCTTGTCAGAGTACTAGAACCTTGTCAGAGTACTAGAACCTTGTCAGAGTACTTAATAGTCTGTGAAAGTGTGGAGGCAAGTGAATTGCTGGTAAGCTCGGCCCTATAGAGCGTCGCAGTCCCTCCCCCTTTCAGAACAACGAGTGGCCCAGGAAATTAATCTCAATGCATTTTTCCCATAGGCTTTTCTTAAAGTATTTATTTAAAGACGGTTACGCCGCGGACAAAGCCAACTCGGATCGTGACAAATCATGACAATGAACACAATGTTTTGGGCCGATCAAATAATTTATAAGAAAAACAAAACAAATAGTGTTATCTCCTGCCTTTATTTTCTTCTTTCTAATGATTTGATAGGCCCAAAATATTGTGTTCATTGTCATGATTTGTCACGATCAGAGTTGGCTTTGTCCGCGGCGTAACCGTCTTTAAATAAATACTTTAAGAAAAGCCTATGGGAAAAATGCATTGAGATTAATTTCCTGGGCCACTCGTTGTTCTGAAAGGGGGACTGCGACGCTCTATAGCAACCAGACTTGACAGTCCTCTGTGGTTTCATTGTCTGTTTTAGACCATTTAGATTTTAGTCCTATAAAAAGGTTATCTTTGAAAATCAAAGATAACGGAAACCTTTTTTTTTGTCCTACACACCCGTCAACAACCTGTCAAGGTGTGCATCGGCCATTTTCTGT
The DNA here is from genome assembly GCF_964188405.1 of Protomyctophum parallelum. Taxonomy (NCBI): domain Eukaryota; kingdom Metazoa; phylum Chordata; class Actinopteri; order Myctophiformes; family Myctophidae; genus Protomyctophum; species Protomyctophum parallelum. The sequence goes on from NC_139700.1 coordinate 48,644,395, forward strand.
AAACCGTGTAGACCTGAAAACACCTTCTAAATCCTCACTGAAAAATGTATATTTTATATTCCAAACATAACACAATGTTATAGTGGTTCTGCTTCAATTCATCTCTCTCGCCACAAGGGGTCCCTTGGTCTGAAAAATGTTGAAACAAGTTTCTATATTCTATAATCTATAATATACCTGTCGTTCCCATCATGAAGACACTGTCACGCACAGACAGCAAGGTGGAGAAATGATGGTAAGAAAACTTTATCCATTAAATCTTACATAAAATCTTTAGTTGCATTTAAGTTGCATTTGGCATTTTGCTGCTAAGGGACATTGGTACATATCTTCATCACGTCATGGGACACATGCTTCGTAGCATGACGACGGTAAACATACCTGCATGGTCTGCTTCGTGCCAGCATATGACGTCATATCATATGCTGCTAAGGGACATGCGCATCGTAGCACCTGACTGATAACATTACTTGCATGCTGTGCTTGCGCAAGTAATTAGCAAGAAGAAGAAAACCGCAGCTTACCAAATTTTTCTTTTTTTGTAATTATTTGTTTGGTCCAAAATATTGTGTTTGTTGTCATGATTTGTCACAACTCGAGTTGGCTTCGTACGACGCTTAAAAGGTCTTTAAATAAATACGTTTCGAAATGTCTATGGGAAAAATGCATTGGGTATTATTTCCTGGGCCTGGCGTCGTCATTAAAGGGGGCGGGACTGCGTCGCTCTATATCCTACTTTGGCTCTGGACTGTTTTCCCTCTACATTCGTAGGGGGGGAAATACTGATTGCTTTGCTTGATTGCTTGATTGATTGCTTGAAAATGTTATAAGGCCTAACAGTTTGTAGAATAAGTAGGCCTACCGTTTGAGGAAAGCACAGTTCAATACAAGGTCTGCTAAGAGGATTGAGATACCAAGAAAAGCACTAATAGAATAGAATATAAGACTTGTACTAGTACTACAACACCATAATCTCTTTGCCGGAATCTACAATTAGAATGTGTAACTGGATTCCTAACTGCTTGTGTAGGTTGTTACATTCTCAAAACGACATGAAAACAAAATCAACAGTCTACATTTGGGTACGACATTTGACTGTAATTATAATAGCAACACTGATTGATTGATTATGTCATTAACAGTTTACATTGTAGAATGATACATGAGTTCAAGTACAGGTCAATACAAAATCTGCTAAGTAGAGGATATTTTCATGCCATTTTCAATTGCATGCAAATTCAAAAAAAGAAAGGGAAAAAAGGCACAGCTATTATTGTCTAGATTTGGCTACGCTGCCAAAATATTATAGATATTGCAGCTGTAGTTAAATATACAATTGTTGTAATGTACAGGCACTATAGTCTAGGTACATCTGGGCACCTCGATGTAAAAAATATTACACCTCAATTGTCGAATGTTTAAGCATGTTCTAATCGTGTATACTCTACCTTATAGGCTACTTAAAATAATTTCCCAAATATTTTATTTGAACATTTTGTCAAATAAAAATAATAAGCAAATTTAACACTGAGGTTGCCAAAATTCCTTGGTGCCCACCAGAAGAATGGGTCAGATTAATATGGCGAGAGAGAGAGAGGTAAACATTTCCCTCCAAGCTCTATTGTTAAAGTTACAGAGGCAATACTAGAGTGGTGGTGTAGCTGTAGTTATCAGAGCTCCTTCGGTTGAACAGAACTGAACTTCGTCAGTATGATGTCTGCTAGTGCTGGCAGCCCCAGTTTGACCAGTTCCTCTTTAAGCTGTAGGTGAGAGAACACAATGTTACTTACGTTATAACGGGCCAGGACGTATTTTGCATAGTTTAAACTAAGTCAAGCTGGGGAAAGAATATAGTTTTAACATTATTATGTTTGACTGATCTGAGCTTTTATGGAGCCCGCTGTTGAGCGTGTTCTAATATTTTGTGGAAAGACGTGAGACGACAACACTAGTCTGAACACTGGTTTGCTGACCACCATCTAAAATTTAAATGAAGAGTTCAATCTTTTTTGCCTACCATTAACCATTTGCTAATATGCAATAAGTGGCTTTATATTATAAATAGTAGCCTATGCCTACTGTACTGTAGCCTATGTCTCTTTCAGGGGCGGCCTTTAGGATCGGGAGGCCCCGTTCATGACGTCATCATTTTAATAATTATAATAATTAATTATAGGAGAAAACGTTTTCTCCTATAAAACGTTTTTTTTCTTTTTTTTGTCAGTGTGTATTATCGGACTTCAAAGCATGAACAGCATACACAGCCACAAATACACAAAAGCAGCTTGCTTGATTAAACAGTTTTTTACTTTAAGGTATAACTGGAAGGCAGCATTGGCTATACACAATGATGCAATCGCAACTGTCAGCGCTGCTAGTGCAGTGAGTGCACACACTGGGAAGTGGGAACAATTACAACCAAACAACACACTATACTTATTACTACTACTACTATTTATTTGTTTTTGGGGGGAGGCCCCTGGAGACTCGAGGCCCGTTTCAATTGAAACGATTGAAACATATATAATGCTGCCACTGGTCTCTTTAGCATTTATAAACAAAAATATCACTTGCACTACATGTTGCTATAGGGCCTTCAGATACAGTAGGCCTACTTATCTTATCCTTTTTTTTTTATCCCACGATTTTGCAACCCAGTGTCTTATCTAATGTAATCCTGGGCGTTACACTTATACAGTACTTATCTAGCCTCGGTACCAGGCTTTCATTTTTGTTGGTGCAAAAATGTAAAGCCTGGAGGAATGCATTGGCCGCTCTGGTCTAAAAGTGGGAGTCAACCCTTCCGGGTGGGTGTCGCTCCAAATTATGTGACGTAGCGCTGCACTAGGGGGGAGAGGAGGGGGCAGGGGTGACGGACAGATCGATGAGATCCAATCAGGGCGCACGCAAATCTGAGCCGCGACCCGCCCCTCTAGACCAGAAACCTAACACGTTAGCTCAGGCTAGTACTTATCTAATGTAATTCTGGGCGCTATACACTTATACAGTACTTTTCTGACAGACGGAAGTCAAGTGACCTTTTTACTTTTGGAAAATAATATTGAGGAAACTGTTAACTGGTTAATGTGTGTACCATCACTTTAAAAGTGTAATTTTGTTTCCCCGGGCAGTGCTGGTTGGCAGGTATCAATACCTTAGCGTATATATGAATAGAGACGGCACCCAGAGGAAACCCTAAGGTGAAATGGACATAGTGGCCCAATTTGGTATTGCAGCGTGGGCCCAAACACATGAACGCACTGGTCCGTTGACTATTATTGTGCACGTTCACGACGGCAGCACGCTCGTGCGCGTTCAAGTGTTTGGGCCCAGACACTATTGCAATCCATCCCAGAATGCACTCTGTTCCTATACCGGAAGGAGGAGTGAAATCGCCTCATGCGCTTTTGAGCAACTTAATGCAAGTGGATGGAAGGAACTCGGATGCCATCTCTATTCATATAGCCTATACTCTAAGATCAATACACTTTAAAGCCCAAACCACACCGATGGGTCACCATGTAACTCCTCGCAACCTAACGGTTGCGAGTAGATGCATGGCGAGTAGTCCATAATAACCGTTCGGGGATATTAACCCAATATGTGTGGTATTGGACATTGCATTGCATTTGTATTACTGAATATCACAAAGTAGCCAATCACAGCGCAGAGTGAGACGCCTTCCAGCCAATCACAGCACGCAATATCCGAGGAGGCATTCTATCCACGCATTTTGTCCTCACATTTTGAGGACGCAATCGCTGGAATTATTATTTCTACTGTATAAGAAGAACTAATAATTATTAGTTCTAATAATTATTAGTTCTACTGTATAAGAAGAACTAATAACTATTAGTTCTAATAATTATTAGTTCTACTGTATAAGATGGCCACACAAGGGATAAGGACTGACAGATACAGAGATCTCCAAATATGGGCATATCAGTCGGATCGGTGGCGCAACACCGATGTGAGGGACGCCTCTAGTTGCGAGTAGCGAGCCCACTGTTGTTGTTGTTGTCGTCACTCATTATTCCTGTCCCGTTTTCATTGGCTACTGGGCTGTGCCATCATCATGTGGGTCAATAGGTCATCATCGAGTCGCGAGCTCTCGGCTCGAACCCAGGAGCAGTATTTCTTTCTAGTTATTCGCTTCATTACCTTTGGCAGCACTTTTATCCTGATGTCTTCTTTGGTCAATGGAGTCTTTGAGGAGATTCTCACTCTCAGGCCGATGGTGACACCTACAGGACAAATATCCCAGCCTTATAATAATAATAATAATAATAATAATAATAATAAAGCGTTAGTTGTATAGCACCTTTCATGACATGAAATGCAGCTCAAAGTGCTTTACAGAACAATGGAGAATAAAAGAAAAAGCAATAGCAGTAATGCAATGCAGTGAGGACAGTCATGAATAACAAACAAAAATGTAAAGATCAATTAAAAGCAAGAGTGTAGTGACAGTGAAGGAGTCCTTAGCCTGGAAAACATTTTAAGTGTATGCAGAGCGTCGCAGTCCCGCCCCCTTCGAGGGCACCAGAAAATAATTTCCAATTAATTCTTTCCATAGACGTTTCCAAAAGTATTTATTTAAAGACCTTTAAGCCTCGGACAAAGCCAACTGGGATCATGACAAATCATGTCAGTAAACACAATTATTTGGACCGAACAAATAATTTGAAAGAAGAAAAACTGTCATACGACAGTTCGCATGGGTGGTTTTAAGTTAAAAACCCAGGTAGCCTATATTATATACTTGATGAACTGGTGGATGTGGCCACATAATCTTCCTCCGAGTATACTCATAATAGCTGATGATCATGTTTTTGGGGCGGGGAAGAAAATCACGGCACCACTCGTCTTTAAAAACCCATCAATGGATTTAGTGAAAATGGTAGCGGTAACTTCCACATGGGACTGAAAGGTACATTTCAAAAAGGGTTGTGCCAGCTTCCACACGAGACCGGAACATTGCAGTGGTTGAAAAATGATGAATCATTATAATTCCATCACACTTACCAGACCCAGGGGTGCTAATCGAGACTTCTGCTGTGGACAGTACGATTGTCACAGCTGACTCGGGTGGAGACGTCACAGTAGCTGGTGTTGTAGTTTCAGCAGTAGGTGGTGTTGATGTAATATTAGGTGGTGTTGTAGTTTCAGCAGTAGGTGGTGTGGATGTAATAGTAGGTGGTGTTGTAGTTTCAGCAGTAGGTGGTGTGGATGTAATAGTAGGTGGTGTTGTAGTTTCAGCAGTAGGTGGTGTTGATGTAGTAGTAGGTGGTGTTGTAGTTTCAGCAGTAGGTGGTGTTGATGTAATAGTAGGTGTTGTTGTAGTTTCAGCAGTATGTGGTGTTGATGTAATAGTAGGTGGTGTTGTAGTTTCAGCAGTAGGTGGTGTGGATGTAATAGTAGGTGGTGTTGATGTAATAGTGGGTGGTGTTGTAGTTTCAGCAGTAGGTGGTGTGGATGTAATAGTAGGTGGTGTTGTAGTTTCAGCAGTAGGTGGTGTTGATGTAATAGTAGGTGTTGTTGTAGTTTCAGCAGTAGGTGGTTTTGACGTAATAGTAGGTGGTGTTGTAGTTTCAGCAGTAGGTGGTGTGGATGTAATAGTAGGTGGTGTTGATGTAATAGTAGGTGGTGTTGTAGTTTCAGCAGTAGGTGGTGTTGATGTAATAGTAGGTGGTGTTGTAGTTTCAGCAGTAGGTGGTGTGGATGTAATAGTAGGTGGTGTTGTAGTTTCAGCAGTAGGTGGTGTTGATATAATAGTAGGTGGTGTTGATGTAATAGTAGGTGGTGTTGTACTTTCACTAGTAGGTGGTGTGGATGTAATAGTAGGTGGTGTTGTACTTTCACTAGTAGGTGGTGTGGATGTAATAGTAGGTGGTGTTGTAGTTTCAGCAGTAGGTGGTGTTGATGTAATAGTAGGTGGTGTTGTAGTTTCAGCAGTAGGTGGTGTTGATGTAGTAGTAGGTGGTGTTGTAGTTTCAGCAGTAGGTGGTGTTGATGTAATAGTAGGTGGTGTTGTAGTTTCAGCAGTAGGTGGTGTGGATGTAATAGTAGGTGGTGTTGTAGTTTCAGCAGTAGGTGGTGTTGATGTAATAGTAGGTGGTGTTGTAGTTTCAGCAGTAGGTGGTGTTGATGTAATAGTAGGTGGTGTTGTAGTTTCAGCAGTAGGTGGTGTGGATGTAGTAGTAGGTGGTGTTGTAGTTTCAGCAGTAGGTGGTGTTGATGTAATAGTAGGTGGTGTTGTAGTTTCAGCAGTAGGTGGTGTGGATGTAATAGTAGGTGGTGTTGTAGTTTCAGCAGTAGGTGGTGTTGATGTAATAGTAGGTGGTGTTGATGTAATAGTAGGTGGTGTTGTACTTTCACTAGTAGGTGGTGTGGATGTAATAGTAGGTGGTGTTGTAGTTTCAGCAGTAGGTGGTGTTGATGTAATAGTAGGTGGTGTTGTAGTTTCAGCAGTAGGTGGTGTTGATGTAGTAGTAGGTGGTGTTGTAGTTTCAGCAGTAGGTGGTGTTGATGTAATAGTAGGTGGTGTTGTAGTTTCAGCAGTAGGTGGTGTGGATGTAATAGTAGGTGGTGTTGTAGTTTCAGCAGTAGGTGGTGTTGATGTAATAGTAGGTGTTGTTGTAGTTTCAGCAGTAGGTGGTTTTGACGTAATAGTAGGTGGTGTTGTAGTTTCAGCAGTAGGTGGTGTGGATGTAATAGTAGGTGGTGTTGTAATAGTAGGTGGTGTTGTAGTTTCAGCAGTAGGTGGTGTGGATGTAATAGTAGGTGGTGTTGTAGTTTCAGCAGTAGGTGGTGTGGATGTAATAGTAGGTGGTGTTGTAGTTTCAGCAGTAGGTGGTGTTGATGTAATAGTAGGTGGTGTGGATGTAATAGTAGGTGGTGTTGTACTTTCACTAGTAGGTGGTGTGGATGTAATAGTAGGTGGTGTTGTACTTTCACTAGTAGGTGGTGTGGATGTAATAGTAGGTGGTGTTGTAGTTTCAGCAGTAGGTGGTGTTGATGTAGTAGTAGGTGGTGTTGTAGTTTCAGCAGTAGGTGGTGTTGATGTAATAGTAGGTGGTGTTGTAGTTTCAGCAGTAGGTGGTGTGGATGTAATGGTAGGTGGTGTTGTAGTTTCAGCAGTAGGTGGTGTTGATGTAGTAGTAGGTGGTGTTGTAGTTTCAGCAGTAGGTGGTGTTGATGTAGTAGTAGGTGGTGTTGTAGTTTCAGCAGTAGGTGGTGTGGATGTAATAGTAGGTGGTGTTGTAGTTTCAGCAGTAGGTGGTGTTGATGTAATAGTAGGTGGTGTTGTAGTTTCAGCAGTAGGTGGTGTGGATGTAATAGTAGGTGGTGTTGTAGTTTCAGCAGTAGGTGGTGTTGATGTAGTAGTAGGTGGTGTTGTAGTTTCAGCAGTAGGTGGTGTTGATGTAATAGTAGGTGGTGTTGTAGTTTCAGCAGTAGGTGGTGTGGATGAAATAGTAGCTGGTGTTGTAGTTTCAGCAGTAGGTGGTGTGGATGTAATAGTAGGTGTTGTTGTAGTTTCAGCAGTAGGTGGTTTTGATGTAATAGTAGGTGGTGTTGTAGTTTCAGCAGTAGGTGGTGTGGATGTAATAGTAGGTGGTGTTGATGTAATAGTAGGTGGTGTTGTAGTTTCAGCAGTAGGTGGTGTTGATGTAATAGTAGGTGGTGTTGTAGTTTCAGCAGTAGGTGGTGTGGATGTAATAGTAGGTGGTGTTGTAGTTTCAGCAGTAGGTGGTGTTGATGTAATAGTAGGTGGTGTTGATGTAATAGTAGGTGGTGTTGTACTTTCACTAGTAGTTTGTGTGGATGTAATAGTAGGTGGTGTTGTAGTTTCAGCAGTAGGTGGTGTTGATGTAATAGTAGGTGGTGTTGTAGTTTCAGCAGTAGGTGGTGTTGATGTAGTAGTAGGTGGTGTTGTAGTTTCAGCAGTAGGTGGTGTTGATGTAATAGTAGGTGGTGTTGTAGTTTCAGCAGTAGGTGGTGTGGATGTAATAGTAGGTGGTGTTGTAGTTTCAGCAGTAGGTGGTGTTGATGTAATAGTAGGTGGTGTTGTAGTTTCAGCAGTAGGTGGTGTGGATGTAATAGTAGGTGGTGTTGTAGTTTCAGCAGTAGGTGGTGTTGATGTAATAGTAGGTGGTGTTGTAGTTTCAGCAGTAGGTGGTGTGGATGTAATAGTAGGTGTTGTTGATGTAATAGTAGGTGGTGTTGATGTAATAGTAGGTGGTGTTGATGTAATAGCAGGTGGTGTTGTACTTTCACTAGTAGGTGGTGTGGATGTAATAGTAGGTGGTGTTGTAGTTTCAGCAGTAGGTGGTGTTGATGTAGTAGTAGGTGGTGTTGTACTTTCACTAGTAGGTGGTGTTGATGTAATAGTAGATGGTGTTGATGTAATAGTAGGTGGTGTTGTACTTTCACTAGTAGGTGGTGTTGATGTAATAGTAGGTGGTGTTGTAGTTTCAGCAGTAGGTGGTGTTGATGTAATAGTAGGTGGTGTTGATGTAATAGTAGGTGGTGTTGTACTTTCACTAGTAGGTGGTGTGGATGTAATAGTAGGTGGTGTTGTAGTTTCAGCAGTAGGTGGTGTGGATGTAATAGTAGGTGGTGTTGATGTAATAGTAGGTGGTGTTGTACTTTCACTAGTAGGTGGTGTGGATGTAATAGTAGGTGGTGTTGTAGTTTCAGCAGTAGGTGGTGTTGATGTAGTAGTAGGTGGTGTTGTAGTTTCAGCAGTAGGTGGTGTTGATGTAATAGTAGGTGGTGTTGTAGTTTCAGCAGTAGGTGGTGTGGATGCAATAGTAGGTGGTGTTGTAGTTTCAGCAGTAGGTGGTGTGGATGTAATAGTAGGTGGTGTTGATGTAGTAGTAGGTGGTGTTGTAGTTTCAGCAGTAGGTGGTGTGGATGTAATAGTAGGTGGTGTTGATGTAATAGTAGGTGGTGTTGTAGTTTCAGCAGTAGGTGGTGTGGATGTAATAGTAGGTGGTGTTGTAGTTTCAGCAGTAGGTGGTGTGGATGTAATAGTAGGTGGTGTTGTAGTTTCAGCAGTAGGTGGTGTTGATGTAATAGTAGGTGGTGTTGTAGTTTCAGCAGTAGGTGGTGTGGATGTAATAGTAGGTGGTGTTGTAGTTTCAGCAGTAGGTGGTGTTGATGTAGTAGTAGGTGGTGTTGTAGTTTCAGCAGTAGGTGGTGTGGATGTAATAGTAGGTGGTGTTGATGTAATAGTAGGTGGTGTTGTACTTTCACTAGTAGGTGGTGTGGATGTAATAGTAGGTGGTGTTGTAGTTTCAGCAGTAGGTGGTGTTGATGTAGTAGTAGGTGGTGTTGTAGTTTCAGCAGTAGGTGGTGTGGATGCAATAGTAGGTGGTGTTGTAGTTTCAGCAGTAGGTGGTGTGGATGTAATAGTAGGTGGTGTTGATGTAATAGTAGGTGGTGTTGTACTTTCACTAGTAGGTGGTGTGGATGTAATAGTAGGTGGTGTTGTAGTTTCAGCAGTAGGTGGTGTTGATGTAGTAGTAGGTCGTGTTGTAGTTTCAGCAGTAGGTGGTGTTGATGTAGTAGTAGGTGGTGTTGTAGTTTCAGCAGTAGGTGGTGTTGATGTAATAGTAGGTGGTGTTGTAGTTTCAGCAGTAGGTGGTGTGGATGTAATAGTAGGTGGTGTTGTAGTTTCAGCAGTAGGTGGTGTTGATGTAATAGTAGGTGGTGTTGTAGTTTCAGCAGTAGGTGGTGTTGATGTAGTAGTAGGTGGTGTTGTAGTTTCAGCAGTAGGTGGTGTTGATGTAATAGTAGGTGGTGTTGATGTAATAGTAGGTGGTGTTGTACTTTCACTAGTAGGTGGTGTGGATGTAATAGTAGGTGGTGTTGTAGTTTCAGCAGTAGGTGGTGTTGATGTAGTAGTAGGTGGTGTTGTAGTTTCAGCAGTAGGTGGTGTGGATGTAATAGTAGGTGTTGTTGTAGTTTCAGCAGTAGGTGGTGTTGATGTAATAGTAGGTGGTGTTGTAGTTTCAGCAGTAGGTGGTGTGGATGTAATAGTAGGTGGTGTTGTAGTTTCAGCAGTAGGTGGTGTTGATGTAATAGTAGGTGGTGTTGATGTAATAGTAGGTGGTGTTGTACTTTCACTAGTAGTTTGTGTGGATGTAATAGTAGGAGGTGTTGTAGTTTCAGCAGTAGGTGGTGTTGATGTAATAGTAGGTGGTGTTGTAGTTTCAGCAGTAGGTGGTGTTGATGTAGTAGTAGGTGGTGTTGTAGTTTCAGCAGTAGGTGGTGTTGATGTAATAGTAGGTGGTGTTGTAGTTTCAGCAGTAGGTGGTGTGGATGTAATAGTAGGTGGTGTTGTAGTTTCAGCAGTAGGTGGTGTTGATGTAATAGTAGGTGGTGTTGTAGTTTCAGCAGTAGGTGGTGTGGATGTAATAGTAGGTGGTGTTGTAGTTTCAGCAGTAGGTGGTGTTGATGTAATAGTAGGTGGTGTTGTAGTTTCAGCAGTAGGTGGTGTGGATGTAATAGTAGGTGTTGTTGATGTAATAGTAGGTGGTGTTGATGTAATAGTAGGTGGTGTTGATGTAATAGTAGGTGGTGTTGTACTTTCACTAGTAGGTGGTGTGGATGTAATAGTAGGTGGTGTTGTAGTTTCAGCAGTAGGTGGTGTTGATGTAGTAGTAGGTGGTGTTGTAGTTTCAGCAGTAGGTGGTGTGGATGTAATAGTAGGTGGTGTTGATGTAATAGTAGGTGGTGTTGATGTAATAGTAGGTGGTGTTGTACTTTCACTAGTAGGTGGTGTGGATGTAATAGTAGGTGGTGTTGTAGTTTCAGCAGTAGGTGGTGTTGATGTAATAGTAGGTGGTGTTGTAGTTTCAGCAGTAGGTGGTGTGGATGCAATAGTAGGTGGTGTTGTAGTTTCAGCAGTAGGTGGTGTGGATGTAATAGTAGGTGGTGTTGTAGTTTCAGCAGTAGGTGGTGTTGATGTAGTAGTAGGTGGTGTTGTAGTTTCAGCAGTAGGTGGTGTTGATGTAATAGTAGGTGGTGTTGTAGTTTCAGCAGTAGGTGGTGTTGATGTAATAGTAGGTGGTGTTGTAGTTTCAGCAGTAGGTGGTGTGGATGCAATAGTAGGTGGTGTTGTAGTTTCAGCAGTAGGTGGTGTGGATGTAATAGTAGGTGGTGTTGATGTAATAGTAGGTGGTGTTGTACTTTCACTAGTAGGTGGTGTGGATGTAATAGTAGGTGGTGTTGTAGTTTCAGCAGTAGGTGGTGTTGATGTAGTAGTAGGTCGTGTTGTAGTTTCAGCAGTAGGTGGTGTTGATGTAGTAGTAGGTGGTGTTGTAGTTTCAGCAGTAGGTGGTGTTGATGTAATAGTAGGTGGTGTTGATGTAATAGTAGGTGGTGTTGTACTTTCACTAGTAGGTGGTGTGGATGTAATAGTAGGTGGTGTTGTAGTTTCAGCAGTAGGTGGTGTGGATGTAATAGTAGGTGGTGTTGTAGTTTCAGCAGTAGGTGGTGTTGATGTAGTAGTAGGTGGTGTTGTAGTTTCAGCAGTAGGTGGTGTGGATGTAATAGTAGGTGTTGTTGTAGTTTCAGCAGTAGGTGGTGTTGATGTAATAGTAGGTGGTGTTGTAGTTTCAGCAGTAGGTGGTGTGGATGTAATAGTAGGTGGTGTTGTAGTTTCAGCAGTAGGTGGTGTGGATGTAATAGTAGGTGGTGTTGTAGTTTCAGCAGTAGGTGGTGTGGATGTAATAGTAGGTGGTGTTGTAGTTTCAGCAGTAGGTGGTGTTGATGTAATAGTAGGTGGTGTTGTAGTTTCAGCAGTAGGTGGTGTGGATGAAATAGTAGGTGGTGTTGATGTAGTAGTAGGTGGTGTTGTAGTTTCAGCAGTAGGTGGTGTTGATGTAATAGTAGGTGGTGTTGTAGTTTCAGCAGTAGGTGGTGTGGATGTAATAGTAGGTTGTGTTGATGTAATAGTAGGTGGTGTTGATGTAATAGTAGGTGGTGTTGTACTTTCACTAGTAGGTGGTGTGGATGTAATAGTAGATGGTGTTGATGTAATAGTAGGTGGTGTTGATGTAATAGTAGGTGGTGTTGTACTTTCACTAGTAGGTGGTGTGGATGTAATAGTAGGTGGTGTTGTAGTTTCAGCAGTAGGTGGTGTGGATGTAATAGTAGGTGTTGTTGTAGTTTCAGCAGTAGGTGGTGTGGATGTAATAGTAGGTGGTGTTGTAGTTTCAGCAGTAGGTGGCGTGGATGTAGTAGTAGGTGGTGTTGTAGTTTCAGCAGTAGGTGGTGTTGATGTAATAGTAGGTGGTGTTGAAGTTTCAGCAGTAGGTGGCGTGGATGTAATAGTAGGTGGTGTTGTAGTTTCAGCAGTAGGTGGTGTGGATGTAATAGTAGGTGGTGTTGTAGTTTCAGCAGTAGGTGGTGTTGATGTAGTAGTAGGTGGTGTTGTAGTTTCAGCAGTAGGTGGTGTTGATGTAATAGTAGGTGGTGTTGTAGTTTCAGCAGTAGGTGGTGTGGATGTAATAGTAGGTGGTGTTGTAGTTTCAGCAGTAGGTGGTGTTGATGTAGTAGTAGGTGGTGTTGTAGTTTCAGCAGTAGGTGGTGTTGATGTAATAGTAGGTGGTGTTGTAGTTTCAGCAGTAGGTGGTGTGGATGTAATAGTAGGTGGTGTTGATGTAATAGTAGGTGGTGTTGTACTTTCACTAGTAGGTGGTGTGGATGTAATAGTAGGTGGTGTTGTAGTTTCAGCAGTAGGTGGTGTGGATGTAATAGTAGGTGGTGTTGTAGTTTCAGCAGTAGGTGGTGTGGATGTAATAGTAGGTGGTGTTGATGTAATAGTAGGTGGTGTTGTAGTTTCAGCAGTAGGTGGTGTTGATGTAATAGTAGGTGTTGTTGTAGTTTCAGCAGTAGGTGGTGTTGATGTAATAGTAGGTGGTGTTGTAGTTTCAGCAGTAGGTGGTGTTGATGTAGTAGTAGGTGGTGTTGTAGTTTCAGCAGTAGGTGGTGTTGATGTAATAGTAGGTGGTGTTGTAGTTTCAGCAGTAGGTGGTGTGGATGTAATAGTAGGTGGTGTTGATGTAATAGTAGGTGGTGTTGTACTTTCACTAGTAGGTGGTGTGGATGTAATAGTAGGTGGTGTTGTAGTTTCAGCAGTAGGTGGTGTTGATGTAATAGTAGGTGGTGTTGTAGTTTCAGCAGTAGGTGGTGTGGATGTAATAGTAGGTGGTGTTGATGTAATAGTAGGTGGTGTTGTACTTTCACTAGTAGGTGGTGTGGATGTAATAGTAGGTGGTGTTGTAGTTTCAGCAGTAGGTGGTGTTGATGTAGTAGTAGGTGGTGTTGTAGTTTCAGCAGTAGGTGGTGTTGATGTAGTAGTAGGTGGTGTTGTAGTTTCAGCAGTAGGTGGTGTGGATGTAATAGTAGGTGGTGTTGATGTAATAGTAGGTGGTGTTGTACTTTCACTAGTAGGTGGTGTGGATGTAATAGTAGGTGGTGTTGTAGTTTCAGCAGTAGGTGGTGTTGATGTAGTAGTAGGTGGTGTTGTAGTTTCAGCAGTAGGTGGTGTTGATGTAATAGTAGGTGGTGTTGTAGTTTCAGCAGTAGGTGTTGTGGATGTAATAGTAGGTGGTGTTGTAGTTTCAGCAGTAGGTGGTGTGGATGTAGTAGTAGGTGGTGTTGTAGTTTCAGCAGTAGGTGGTGTTGATGTAGTAGTAGGTGGTGTTGATATAATAGTAGGTGGTGTTGATGTAATAGTAGGTGGTGTTGTAGTTTCAGCAGTAGGTGGTGTTGATGTAGTAGTAGGTGGTGTTGTAGTTTCAGCAGTAGGTGGTGTTGATGTAATAGTAGGTGGTGTTGATGTAATAGTAGGTGGTGTTGTAGTTTCAGCAGTAGGTGGTGTTGATGTAATAGTAGGTGGTGTTGATGTAATAGTAGGTGGTGTTGTAGTTTCAGCAGTAGGTGGTGTTGATGTAGTAGTAGGTGGTGTTGTAGTTTCAGCAGTAGGTGGTGTGGATGTAATAGTAGGTGGTGTTGTAGTTTCACTAGTAGGTGGTGTGGATGTAATAGTAGGTGGTGTTGATGTAGTAGTAGGTGGTGTTGTAGTTTCAGCAGTAGGTGGTGTTGATGTAATAGTAGGTGGTGTTGATATAATAGTAGGTGGTGTTGATGTAATAGTAGGTGGTGTTGTACTTTCACTAGTAGGTGGTGTGGATGTAATAGTAGGTGGTGTTGTAGTTTCAGCAGTAGGTGGTGTGGATGTAATAGTAGGTGGTGTGGATGTAATAGTAGGTGGTGTTGTAGTTTCAGCAGTAGGTGGTGTGGATGTAATAGTAGGTGGTGTTGTAGTTTCAGCAGTAGGTGGTGTTGATGTAGTAGTAGGTGGTGTTGTAGTTTCAGCAGTAGGTGGTGTGGATGTAGTAGTAGGTGGTGTTGTAGTTTCAGCAGTAGGTGGTGTTGATGTAATAGTAGGTGGTGTTGTAGTTTCAGCAGTAGGTGGTGTGGATGTAATAGTAGGTGGTGTTGTAGTTTCAGCAGTAGGTGGTGTTGATGTAGTAGTAGGTGGTGTTGTAGTTTCAGCAGTAGGTGGTGTTGATGTAATAGTAGGTGGTGTTGTAGTTTCAGCAGTAGGTGGTGTGGATGTAATAGTAGGTGGTGTTGATGTAATAGTAGGTGGTGTTGTACTTTCACTAGTAGGTGGTGTGGATGTAATAGTAGGTGGTGTTGTAGTTTCAGCAGTAGGTGGTGTGGATGTAATAGTAGGTGGTGTTGTAGTTTCAGCAGTAGGTGGTGTGGATGTAATAGTAGGTGGTGTTGATGTAATAGTAGGTGGTGTTGTAGTTTCAGCAGTAGGTGGTGTTGATGTAATAGTAGGTGTTGTTGTAGTTTCAGCAGTAGGTGGTGTTGATGTAATAGTAGGTGGTGTTGTAGTTTCAGCAGTAGGTGGTGTTGATGTAGTAGTAGGTGGTGTTGTAGTTTCAGCAGTAGGTGGTGTTGATGTAATAGTAGGTGGTGTTGTAGTTTCAGCAGTAGGTGGTGTGGATGTAATAGTAGGTGGTGTTGATGTAATAGTAGGTGGTGTTGTACTTTCACTAGTAGGTGGTGTGGATGTAATAGTAGGTGGTGTTGTAGTTTCAGCAGTAGGTGGTGTTGATGTAATAGTAGGTGGTGTTGTAGTTTCAGCAGTAGGTGGTGTGGATGTAATAGTAGGTGGTGTTGATGTAATAGTAGGTGGTGTTGTACTTTCACTAGTAGGTGGTGTGGATGTAATAGTAGGTGGTGTTGTAGTTTCAGCAGTAGGTGGTGTTGATGTAGTAGTAGGTGGTGTTGTAGTTTCAGCAGTAGGTGGTGTTGATGTAGTAGTAGGTGGTGTTGTAGTTTCAGCAGTAGGTGGTGTGGATGTAATAGTAGGTGGTGTTGATGTAATAGTAGGTGGTGTTGTACTTTCACTAGTAGGTGGTGTGGATGTAATAGTAGGTGGTGTTGTAGTTTCAGCAGTAGGTGGTGTTGATGTAGTAGTAGGTGGTGTTGTAGTTTCAGCAGTAGGTGGTGTTGATGTAATAGTAGGTGGTGTTGTAGTTTCAGCAGTAGGTGTTGTGGATGTAATAGTAGGTGGTGTTGTAGTTTCAGCAGTAGGTGGTGTGGATGTAGTAGTAGGTGGTGTTGTAGTTTCAGCAGTAGGTGGTGTTGATGTAGTAGTAGGTGGTGTTGATATAATAGTAGGTGGTGTTGATGTAATAGTAGGTGGTGTTGTAGTTTCAGCAGTAGGTGGTGTTGATGTAGTAGTAGGTGGTGTTGTAGTTTCAGCAGTAGGTGGTGTTGATGTAATAGTAGGTGGTGTTGATGTAATAGTAGGTGGTGTTGTAGTTTCAGCAGTAGGTGGTGTTGATGTAATAGTAGGTGGTGTTGATGTAATAGTAGGTGGTGTTGTAGTTTCAGCAGTAGGTGGTGTTGATGTAATAGTAGGTGGTGTTGTAGTTTCAGCAGTAGGTGGTGTTGATGTAATAGTAGGTGGTGTTGTAGTTTCAGCAGTAGGTGGTGTTGATGTAATAGTAGGTGGTGTTGATGTAATAGTAGGTGGTGTTGTAGTTTCAGCAGTAGGTGGTGTTGATGTAATAGTAGGTGGTGTTGTAGTTTCAGCAGTAGGTGGTGTTGATGTAGTAGTAGGTGGTGTTGTAGTTTCAGCAGTAGGTGGTGTTGATGTAGTAGTAGGTGGTGTTGTAGTTTCAGCAGTAGGTGGTGTTGATGTAGTAGTAGGTGGTGTTGTAGTTTCAGCAGTAGGTGGTGTGGATGTAATAGTAGGTGGTGTTGTAGTTTCACTAGTAGGTGGTGTGGATGTAATAGTAGGTGGTGTTGATGTAGTAGTAGGTGGTGTTGTAGTTTCAGCAGTAGGTGGTGTTGATGTAATAGTAGGTGGTGTTGATATAATAGTAGGTGGTGTTGATGTAATAGTAGGTGGTGTTGTACTTTCACTAGTAGGTGGTGTGGATGTAATAGTAGGTGGTGTTGTAGTTTCAGCAGTAGGTGGTGTGGATGTAATAGTAGGTGGTGTGGATGTAATAGTAGGTGGTGTTGTAGTTTCAGCAGTAGGTGGTGTTGATGTAATAGTAGGTGGTGTTGTAGTTTCAGCAGTAGGTGGTGTTGATGTAGTAGTAGGTGGTGTTGTAGTTTCAGCAGTAGGTGGTGTTGATGTAATAGTAGGTGGTGTTGTAGTTTCAGCAGTAGGTGGTGTTGATGTAATAGTAGGTGGTGTTGTAGTTTCAGCAGTAGGTGGTGTTGATGTAATAGTAGGTGGTGGTGTAGTTTCAGCAGTAGGTGGTGTGGATGTAATAGTAGGTGGTGTTGATGTAGTAGTAGGTGGTGTTGTAGTTTCAGCAGTAGGTGGTGTTGATGTAATAGTAGGTGGTGTTGTAGTTTCAGCAGTAGGTGGTGTGGATGTAATAGTAGGTGGTGTTGTAGTTTCAGCAGTAGGTGGTGTTGATGTAGTAGTAGGTGGTGTTGTAGTTTCAGCAGTAGGTGGTGTGGATGTAATAGTAGGTGGTGTTGTAGTTTCAGCAGTAGGTGGTGTGGATGTAGTAGTAGGTGGTGTTGTAGTTTCAGCAGTAGGTGGTGTGGATGTAATAGTAGGTGGTGTTGTAGTTTCAGCAGTAGGTGGTGTGGATGTAATAGTAGGTGGTGTTGTAGTTTCAGCAGTAGGTGGTGTTGATGTAATAGTAGGTGGTGTTGTAGTTTCAGCAGTAGGTGGTGTTGATGTAGTAGTAGGTGGTGTTGTAGTTTCAGCAGTAGGTGGTGTTGATGTAATAGTAGGTGGTGTTGTAGTTTCAGCAGTAGGTGGTGTGGATGTAATAGTAGGTGGTGTTGTAGTTTCAGCAGTAGGTGGTGTTGATGTAGTAGTAGGTGGTGTTGTAGTTTCAGCAGTAGGTGGTGTTGATGTAATAGTAGGTGGTGTTGATGTAATAGTAGGTGGTGTTGTAGTTTCACTAGTAGGTGGTGTGGATGTAATAGTAGGTGTTGTGGGTGCAGTGGTTGGAGGTGCTGCAGGTGGAGAACAGACAACAAACAAAAGACATCTGTTTTAATTCGAGCCTCCTCAAACCACGTCATCACTGATGGAATGTGAACTATGGTGCAGTAGTAAACAGTAGTACCGGCCCAGGCCGTAGCGTAACGGTCTGGGCACCGGACTGGTAATCCAGTCGCAGTGTGCCGCGGGTTCGACTCCCGGACCCGACACGGCCTTTACTGCATGTCATCCCCCATCTCTCTCCCGTTTCCTGTCAGCCTACTGTCTGTCCCTCCAAAAATCAATAAAAGGCGTAAGCCGCAAAAAAATATCTTAAAAAAAATAAAAAATAAACAGTAGTACCCTCCAGAAAAAAATTCTACATTCTACATATGTCACAACTTCCCGCATATTTCGCCACCTTTCGCATTTTTACTTTTTCCGCATATTTCACAACATATTTCACAACAATTTCACCACATAATATCACATAAAAACCCTGCATATTTAGTTGCATAATAAGCCTGCATACATGATTTTTAGCTTGCATAATCAAGGAGTTTTAGCCTGCATAATCAACGATTTGTTTTGCCGACATAATCAAGGATTTTTTGCCCACATAATCAAGGATTTTTTGCCCACATAATCAAGGATTCTTTGCCCACATAATCAAGGATTTTAGCTCGCATAAAGCTTTTTTGCCCGCAAAAATCGAAATGTTCAGTCCACATAATCAAGGATTTTGGCCTTTTTTTTCTGGAGGGTCTAAATCTGTTGAGGTTTCACCTACCAGTTGAGACACTGACAATGACACAGCGAAGCTCCGACTGATATGTGGCCGCACTGAGAAAACAAACATGTTTATTTTACCTTAAACCTTTTGACACAGTAATACAGTAATCTGATAGGGTATATTATGGACAGATGGTGTAAACAGATGCTGACCCGTGGGCCTGAGCGACAAAGCAGACCGGGTGATATTCTCCATCCTCTGCTGATGGCGTCCATCTCAGGATGAACTGTCCCTGTGTTGGTCCATTATTCAGGTTCATCATGTCGTGGGGTCCGCTGAACAACAGCTCAGAGACCCTAACAATGCCACCACCAGAACAGAACATGGTACAGACGTCTCGGTTTACATTTTCAGATCACCATTATATTATATAGGACAACAAAACATCAACTAAATAAATTCATTTGGTATGTCAGATGTGCAGAAACCCTTTAGACATAATACACAATGACCAAAGAAATGGGGCTCATTGTGGACTGTAGTAGGCTAGCTACGTAAGTACAGTACAGTAATAGCTTCTCTAATAGAGCCGGTGGCCAGGCTGGGTGCAGCCTACCGGTATCTTGTTTTTACGGGGGATTTTATTTATCTATTTCTTTTTGGGCACTCAGTCGGCCCCAACCTGCCCGGCCCTTCTGGCAAATGCCAGAATTGCCAGACCGTCTAATCCGTGCCTGCATAGGGCCACTTGACTCCTAGAACCGGCACTGAAAAGGTGTCTACTCACTATGTGAGATATGTCACTCTGCTGAAAGTTGGGGTACCAAAACGGCCATGACAGGTCATCACATTTGAGAAAAGTAGCTGGTCTGGGCTGTGTGTCTGTATTGGTGTGTGCAGCACGTGCTCCGTGACTTATTCCCTCCCTGTAGATCCGTCAGCACAACCATTGGTGGGGAGCGTTCCCGACGCTCCACCATTGGTCGCCCACTCCGCACCTCGCTCCTCCAACCGGCTCCTACGCCTGCGTCCACCTGACGGCATAAAGGCGTTCCGACGACTTCATTCCCGGCCGCTGTCCAAGAGCAAATCTCCAGAGTGGAGCAGGCTAGAGGCAGCGCGCCCTCCGTGCAGAGAGAGCATGCACGGAGTAGTAAAACCATCAGTTGCAAGAGATATGTTTAATCCATCTATTGAGTGAATTCATCAATTGAGTGAAACTCTGTTTGTTGCTATAACCGTAGTCATTCTATTATGTCTGAGCACCGGGCCACGGAAGCGTGCTTTTTGTACATATTTCATTAGATTAAATTTATAGTAGGCAATAGTAGGGTACTGTTGTCACTTTATTTTCGTTTGTTAGGTTAGTGCCTAAAACTCAAGAGGTTAGTTTTTAGAATGCTTTTGTTTATTTCCCTGATTTGCTCCGTGTGTCATTTATGTTTGTTAAAGCCAAGGTAATTCATATTGAATTCATGTAAGTATATTGTTTTCCACTATTTGTATGTACTACTTGTGGCATTTTACCACCTTGCCTTATTTAAAATAACTGTCCTAGACTCGGTGAGTTTAGTCAGGTTTAATCAGGTTTTTTGGGTGTATTAACATACACAAAGACATATAAATATCTTGGCCTCACTTTAGATGAGCATATGAACTTCAAGGAAGGCACTCAGGTTCTTTCTGATTCAGCTGGTAGAGCCCTGGGGTCAGTACTGAATAAGGTGAAAGCCTGTAAGGATTTAGGATATTATACATATACACAATTATATAAATCTTGTGTATGCCCTGTTTCGGATTATGCCTCCGGTGTATGGGGTTTTCCGAACAATGAAAGTTGTAACACAATTCAAAATAGAGCCATACGGTCATTTCTTGGAGTTCATAAGCTCACGCCTATCTTGGCTATTAGCGGCGATATGGGATGGATGCCCGTAAATATCAGACACAAAGGTGAGATGGTGAGACTTTGGAATAGACTTGTTAATATGTCCGATGACAGACTGACCAAAAAGATTTTTAACTGGGACATTTCTAATGGTTACCCCTGGGCTAATGAAGTAAAGTCTTTATTCTTTAAGAATAATTCATCATTTATTTATTTAAATAGACTACGCTGTAATATTCATGAAATACAGAACTATATGTTCCTTGGGTATAAGGAGAGTTGGGCTGTTGATTTATGGTACAAACCTAAACTAAGAACATATCGTCTTATTCAAAATAATTATGGCCCTGATCCTTACACAAAATATATCCAAAGGTCAGAGATCTTTTTGTGCACAGCTGCATTCTGGGACCTTACCATTAGCTTTAGAAATGGGTAGATTCATTGGTACTCCTGAGGAGGACAGAGTGTGTCTAGTGTGTGATTTGAAAGAAATTGAAAATGAAATTCATTGTTTTACTGCCCTTTATATGAAGAGTTAAGACATGTATTGTTTTGTAAGATGACAACCATCTGCTCTGGCTTCTTCTGGTTGGAGGACTATGAGAAGCTGGAGTTTTGTTTTGGGAGGGGTATTTTTGCTTTGGCAGACTTTTTATGCAAATCGTGGGAAATGAGGCAGAATGTTTTGTTTGTGTAAAAATGTTTCTTTTACACAATGCAATATTGAAGCAATGTTATGGTGTGTCCTGTAATTCCATGTGGGCTGGGCGCCTTTGGTGCATGACACAGAAATAAAGAATCTATCTATCTATCTATCTATCTATCATGTAATTGTAATTGAGTGAGTTGCCTCTGTGTTGATGGTGATGTATTGTACTCACGTGGAGTGCGTTGCCTCTGTATTGATGGTGATTTCCAGTGTGTGACCAACATGGGTGTAGAGCTGTTCTCTGTTATCCGGGGTGGGAGGCAGGAACCTGGGTAGATACTGTCCCTCTGTACAGCTGGGTACTGCTCCATCCACTGACCAAGCAGGGAACACAACCATTTTAATGACTTACTTTACATTTGAATAATGTAAACTAGATGATTGATTTTGATTTTGGGCCCTAACGTATGCCATGCCTTACCCGCTATAGCAGGTTTCAAACCTTCCACTATCCGTAAAGGTTATCTTACGTCTACACAATATTTATATGCCTTTCGGAAATTTGTAATATAATCCTTTTAAATTCATTAGATTCATTTCCTCATTTCTCCAACAAGTTTTACGGCAGTTTTCAGCACCGTACGGCAGCATGTAGCCACGCTAACCCTAACCCACAAATAAACCAAAGTACGAAAACAACTAAAACTAAACTAAAACTTCTATTTTAGTTTATAGTCATAGTCTTTGGAATGAAACTTCATTTAGTTTTAGTTATATTTTAGTCACCAGGAATGTTTTAGTGTTAAGTCTAGTTTTAGTCGACTAAATGTTATGATTTTAGTCAAGTTCTAAATCTGCAGTTCATTTCGTCGAAAATAGCCGATCTACAAGCCAATGTGTTGCAGCGCGTCGCATTGTGAGCTTGCAGATCTTCTATTTTCAGCAGTGTAAAATGTGTACAAGTGTAAAATGACTTATACTCGATCTCTTGTCCACTACTCCCTTCCTAACATTTTAGTCTAGTTTCTATCTATTTGTCAATACATTTAGCTTAGCTTTAGTCATAATAGCTTGGTTTTCATGTAGTTTCCATTTAGTTTTCGTCAGTGAAAAAAGGTATTCGACGAACATTTTTCGTCTTAGTTTTAGTCGACAAAAACAACACTGCCAGCCGTAATGCGAATTCCGTTTTGATAGAGCTCGTAATAGGCAGGTCGGGAGTAGAGGTCTTGTTCTCCACAAATCTCTGTGATTTGTAATTTGCACTTCGGCAGAAGTGAGAGTGTCAATTTCGTGTGTCCATTGTGTTTGTATAATTGTCTATCCAATTCAAGGAAGTTATTTGATTTGTGCCGTGCATTGAGCGCGATTACATTCGCTTGTTCAGTTTCATCACTCCATTGCGCAGCAAATAATTAATGGATTACGATAATAATGGGATAATGGGTAATGGACAATGGATTGCACAGTCTTCTCTTAAAGGCAATGGCATGTCATGTGGCACGGTGATTGGTTTCATTAGTGTAACGCCCAAACTACACCTATGCATAATGTAGAGCTGCAGAGGTGTTTTAGGGATTTAGGCTGGGGTACAAGATAGCAATTGTTACGAGGCATCAATGCCTCTTACGCAATGCTAAATCCCCAGATTTAGTGTCTCTGACGCAAGAGAGGGCATAGATATTTAATGCATTAGCACATAAACTGCTTGATTTACCAGGTACCCCATATCATAGACCTGCAAGGGTCCATTTATAGATGAACATGAGGGTTTTGCAGTACTGTAGGCTATACCTTTGACAACAAAATATAGAGGTACAAAGCTGATTCCGAAGCTGGGAGAGCGAAAATCAGGAGCTCGTCCAAGTCTTGTGAGGGTGATAGACTGGTTGGGATAGTCAATTACAACCAACCGGACGACAACATAACTAGGGTCGGTACTGGTGGTAGGCGCAAAGGGAATGGCATGAAATGACAACGTGCAATTCTGAAAGAAGAGAGAATTACGTTACACATATGACAGGAAGAGTAAAAAACAAAAAACTAAATCAAGACACAATGGGGCGCATTTCTAAGAAGAGGCGTAGAGAAAAACAGTAATCACGGCAGTAATCATGATTATATTTCAGTCAGATAACTCACGAATAAATTAAACAAAATATGTATAATAGAATGAGAATGCAAGTGTGGATATAATATTTCATCTTGGCGTTCGGCTCTGCTAAAAATAATTCTCCCTGCTCGGCACAATAACAACCATTATTGAAGCAGGGAGATAGATAGGTATGTAGCCTACAATAATAACCCCCATTGGGGAACAGAACTAATTGCAGAGCCCTGCACCGGTGGTGCTGGGGTGGGAGTAAACAGCGCATAACAACAACTTGGAATGCATATGCAAAAGGAACGCAGTAAGAATGCAGACTAAGGGCCGATTCATACTCCTATTTTAGCGCTGTTTCGGCGCTGTAGTGCCGAAATGATTTCGGCTCGTCAGAAAATGTCAGTAGCACCGAAGAGCCGACTTTAGGACGTTACCCGCCCCCCCCGAACCTCAAATGACGTCACATTGTAGGCTCTACAGAGCCGAACCCACTTTTATTCGGCTCTAAAATAGGAGTATGAATCGGCCCTTAGGTGATCTCAGATGATTGCCACGTCAGCGTATGACATGTGGGTCTATAGCATAACACTGAATTCACCTACCGTACGTAGCCTACACATAATGCAGAGTATTAACCTCTCGAGTATATCTGACTGAATAAACTCTGCAAGCTACAGTATATGTATCATTAGTACAAAATAAATACAATGATAATTAAAATATATGTTAGCATTAATTCAATTAACATAAAATGCATTATAGCATTAGTAAAAATGTATTTAAAAAACAATCAACTCACGGTTGATATGGTGAGAAAAGAGGTAATAACCCCACCACTATCTCCATAATTTTTGTCACATTCGACCCGGTCTCCATCTGGGTCAAATGCTAACAGGTTGAAGTTTCTCACACAGTTAGAAGGAACTCTTGAGGGACACAAAGGGAAAAGCAGGAGTTGTGAGCTCGTAGACCGGATATTTTCACAATGACAATGCCTCTTTCTTACATAATATTTGACAATTTGACCAATTTGGTATTAAAACTTAAGGTCTTAAAGGACCACTTCACCACTTTTCAACCTTATCTTCATATAATAGGTCCTCACTAATAATCATGATGAAATGGCACGATTTTTTTCTACTGTGGGCAGTTTAGAAACCGTCTTCCAGGGACATCATCATTAGGCAGATTATTTTTTAAACAATATTTTCTTTACAAAAATGTTTAGATTTTCTTTATCGTGAGAACGATGGCTTCCATTTTTGCATTGCACGTTTTCAGGACCCCATTGATGATGTCACTGGAAGACGGTTTCTAAACTGCCCACAGCCCTCCTATGAGACACAGACCGAGTAGAAAAAAATTGCGCCATTGTTTCATGATTATTAGTGAGGACCTATTATATGAAGATAGGTTGAAAAGTGGTCCCCCCCCCCCCCCCCCCCCCCCCCCCGAAGCAAAGATTGTAGTTAAAAATGTTCGCCCTGAAAGAATATATATTTAAAGATTTGCGCCACATTTTCACGATAAAAAAGCAGATCTACAAGCTCGTATTGCGGCGGTACTGTGAGCTTGTAGATCTGCTATTTTTCAACAGCTAAAGTATGACATATTGCTTAAAACACCAAAAAGGGGTTCCCGTCCAGAATGGGTTAACGTAATAACGAGAGATTCAAACTGAAAATGTAAAACATATAGCCTAATGAAACTATAACTAAATAGATAATTACATGGTACTGTATGTAAGTCAGTGTATTATGTTACCGTAGCGAAGGTATGAAGGTTGTCTGAGGAGACCTGTTGACTTTCCCAGTGTCAGATCGGGTCCAGGGCATCACATACAATGTCGCCATGTCGTTTTGGAAGTCGTTTTGGTTATTTATCCAGTACCCATATAACCTGTGGGAGATATTATTACTATATTAAAAAGTAACAACTGTATAATTTCACAGTCATCATTTTTCTGAAGCATTTGAGAAACCAAATAAGATGGGGGTGCAACAGTAAATTAAACTAATCAAATAAATACATTGATTAATGATCCCTAGTTTGAGCATGTGATTACATACAAAAAAAGTTTATTGGTAAAGAAAAGAAAAAAAAAGAAAAGAAGAAAAGAAAATGGCCGGTCTACACATGCACGCACACACACACACACACACACACACACACACACACACACTTTTAACTTCCAAGGGGCGGTTACAAACAGATTCCAACATCACAGTGAATAATGGACACCCACAACTCTGGGGTGAGTGAAATGTAATTCAAACTGAGGAGTGCCAGACCATTCTCCACAGGGATTTATTTTCCCGTGGCAGATTTGTCTGGTTTCCAGGCTAGACCAGATCCTTCCATTTGGTCGAGTCATGGCAGGATGGAGATTTAAATACCAACTAAATGACCAGTATACTGTGTGAAAACAGGAACATAATCGTATTAAAAGTCTCATTGTTGTTTGTTAATTGTGTCACATGCAGTGCATCTCTCTTCACTCACGACACGACAAAGGCATCTCGTTGGTTGGTGAGAACCAGTCGAGTCATGACGCCTTCTTGTTGACACCACTCTGTGGTGTTCTGCACTGTGTTCAC
This sequence comes from Protomyctophum parallelum, assembly GCF_964188405.1. Taxonomy (NCBI): domain Eukaryota; kingdom Metazoa; phylum Chordata; class Actinopteri; order Myctophiformes; family Myctophidae; genus Protomyctophum; species Protomyctophum parallelum. The sequence continues at coordinate 48,669,863 of NC_139700.1, forward strand.
TTCCAGTAGGGTCTCAGTGCCACAGTCCCCAAAATACTCCCCAACAATGCACTGCAAAGCTGAATGATCTGTGCACGATGTGAAGGCTGACTTATAGCGCAGAACCACCTGTAATTATGAGATTTAAGCAATGTTATTACAAGAGAGCTTTACCGTGACCATTGGCTCGCCACTGATGCGGTCAGGAACGAGGCTTTAGCCGACTTCCATATAGCATATGAAATTCGGAAATTGTTTAAATTAGCTGTTAGTCTAATAAACTCTAATGTTGACCTGTATACCTACCGTCATAGTTCCATTTGGATACGTGTCCTTTGGCTCGTAGGTCATGACAGCTCCATAAAAGTTGTTCCGTTGTTGGGCTCCACAACGCTGGGCTCCACAGAGCAACAGCAACACCACTGCTATCAAAGAGACACTCATGGTTTACTGTGGGAACGTAAACCCCACTGTCAGGTTTTATACTGTGTACATACTGTACGTCGCACACATGCAAACAACATACACTGTTATGCGGAAAGGATATAATTGCTTTTGAACCATGGTATGAGGAAAGGAACAGTTTAAGGATGCAATTGCTTTTTTTGTGACAGTGAAGCTTGATGTTGCACTAGTAATCCTGCGGGGGTCATACCTATGTTCCCTCAGCCCTATGTTCCCTCAGCCCCGAGGTGTGCTGCGGGTCGGGAGAGGGTTGCGGTTAGGTTTAGGTGTCTGCCCCGGGGGAGGTTAGGGTTAGGGTGAGGGTAGCCTCGATACCCAGGCTTTCATTTCGTCTGCGCGAAAGATGAAAGCCTGGAAAAAGCCGTGGGCTGAACCAGTTAAAGTGGGAGTCAACCCTTCCGGGTGGGCGTCGCTCTAAATGATGTGACGTAGCGCTGCACTAAGGGGGAGAGGAGGGGCCGGGGGTGACGGACAGATCGATGAGATCCAATCAGGGTGCGCGCTTTTCTGAGGCGCGACCCTCCCATCTAGGCCAGAAATGTCTCTGCTTAGGTCAGGCTAGGGTGAGGGAGGAGGTAGGTTGTCGTAGGCTGAGGGAACATAGAGCTGAGGGAACATAGGGACGGTCCCATGCTGCGATGTGATTTTGCTTCCGCATGATTGTGAAAATATTGTCTTGGTTCTCTCTCGGCGTCGGTTGGATTGCTGTGGTGAATGTACAGTGTGTTGTTCTCTCTGCGTCGGTTGGATTGCTGTGGTGAATGTACAGTGTATTGTTCTCTCTGCGTCGGTTGGATTGCTGTGGTGGATGAACTGGTTTCTTTGCACCGTGCTGATCCTGTTCCAATTGGCATTGTAGCTGCAGTATAGAGTCGACTGTAGGCCCCGGGAAATTTCGCGTGAATTTGGCCCAGACCGGCCCACCACAACCAGCGTGAAGATAGCAGAAACTCTACCGCCCCTGCTCCCCACACACAAACAAACAAGCCCTAATAATACCACCACTTTTTCAGAACAACATAAATGATACAAACCAACAGACAACTACACAACCCTTTGTAGAGGGTTTATTTGTCACTCACTGATATACAGGTACAGTGACATTATCATGATGGCACTGGCAGAATGGCAGCACGCGCCTTTCCTGGTGGCCTGCCGCCTATTGGCCGGCCTGCCTGTCCAAAACAAAATGCCCTGTGGCCAGTCCAGCCCTGGTTATGGCTTTGGCAGTTCCTGTGGCTGGAGTGTACTGGTTGTATGGGTTCTGATCATAGACTGTGAAAGAAATATGGACAAAGCGTTCTCCGGGTCTTATATGGACGTCAGTCCTTGAATTGTAAATCGCCATCTTTCTAGATCCGTTTTGCCCAGCTGGCCATCGGCTGGCCCAGACAACGAGGCGGGACTTCCCCCCCTTCTTCTTCGTTGGTTTTTATTTTGACTCGAGTGGGTGGGGGATCCCGATCATAGACTGTAACGGTAGCCACGCCCCTCAGAACATAGGCGACTTTATGGTCATTTTCATAATAAATGGGACCATAATTTTCCAAAAAAAATATTATGACATTAGAAATGAGACTTTAAAACTAGTGACTGGAAGCAGAAAGTATTCATGACCATGTTTATTAAGGTAATACAGTCTAGGTGAAGTTGGGCCCAAATACATGGATCTCTATGGAGCTATGGGGTTTTTTGGGCCCAATGACAGCGCCACAACAACTTTCAGGAAATCCCGATTTCCTTAGTGGCTTCACAAAATATCTGTCTGACTGCCCCCCTGTGGTATGGTTTTATGACCACTTGCATCAAACTAACGTTATGCTCCATATATCCTCTGGCATGCTTGCAGGGACCCCTGACCAAACAAGAGCCCTTATTATCTGGTGGCCATTATTCTTGGTTGATTTCGCTTGACCACGTTATTGGTTTTATTAGCTTGTCTATATAGGCCTACCATAAAAATGTTTATCATTTTGTCTAATACAGAAAACTCCTCAAAGAATTGGGGCTGGGCGGACAGCTTACATCCCAGCAGGCTGGCAAGAAATGGGAAAACTTGAAGAAGAAATACAGGGTAATGATATGCGTGTGTGTGTGTGTGTGTGTGTGTGTGTGTGTGTGTGTGTGTGTGTGTGTGTGTGTGTGTGTGTGTGTGTGTGTGTGTGTGTGTGTGTGTGTGTGTGTGTGTGTTCCCTATACATGTATGCTATTACACAGATATAGGTCAGTGGTTCTCAACCTGTGTCGGGACCCCCAGGGAGGTTCCCAAATTATTTGTTGGGGGTCCCCAGATGATTAGCTTAACATGTTTTGTCAATCAACAGTAAACAATTCAACATACAGTATCTGCACATCTCAGTGCCAAATGTTTTCTTGGGGCAGGTAGTATATAATGTATAAAGTAAAGAAATAGTTAAAGTAACTACAATCACAAGAATGTATTTCTTAAATACAGATACATTTATTTTAAATAAAAAAAGAAAAAAGAAACACTGGGCATGAAAACACGCTGGGTTTCAAATATTGTAAGGTTGCTTATTACAAAGCATTTCACAACTTATTTTCTCTGGAAATCAATCATTTGTCTGTCTGTCTGTCTGTCTGTCTGTCTGTCTGTCTGTCTGTCTGTCTGTCTGCATAAAACTGCCATGTTGCCGCCGTGTCCTCGCCCCCATCTGTCCCTGGTCCCGTTTTGGGAGTTCTGATGTCCTGACTGACAGACAGACAGACAGACAGACAGACAGACAGACAGACAGACAGATGCTTGGAGGCAGGCCATATGTGACCAGATTTGACTGAGAGACTGCCATCGCGCACATTCCAGCTTTTCACTTTTTTTTCCTTTTTTTTTTCAAAATGAGTTAATAGCACAGTCAGACTCTTCACATACTAGAGCATGTCTGAAATAAGTGTCAAAGCTGAAATTGACATGTAAATATGGAAAAAAAAAATGCTTAAACATGTAGCTATTGTAATGTTAGAGACCACAGAAGTGAACCTTTCAAACCTGTTTTCTCAAATCGCTGTTTTCTGCAAGACATTACTCTATAAGCCATATCTCCAAAACTGGTGCGTCAAACCAATATGTCAATTTGAAGCTATGATTCCCTGCTTTGATATATGAAATGAAAAAACTAAAATTAAAAAAAATCCAATGGCAGTCTCCCAGTCAAATTTGGTCACATATGTAGATCCTCCCTTGGTGGTTGCCTCATTTTCACCAGTGGTAATTTTGAAATGAATGATGAATGATGAATTGAAAATGGTGGACCCTGTTGTAAACAAGTCTAATGCAGCGGTTGTGTAAAAGCAGAACATACTGTAATTCCTTTCCTTTTTATTACTTTCTTTCAGGAGATGGAAGAGCCCTCGGCATCCTCCAGCATGTCCGATGCCTCAGCCACAACCCCTACCCCTGAAATGCCCCCCCCCCCCCCCCCCCCCCAAATACACCTGGTCCTGCTCAGAGAGTCAGAAGAAGCAGAAGACCAGCAGTGGTACTGGTTCTTCTATAGTGGAGTTTCTCAGGCAGGAGAGCGAGAAAGAACAAAAAATATGTGAGGAGAGTGAGGAGAAGACGGACCGTTTTTTGGGGCCATTTGAAAAAATGTTGGATAAGCTGTGAGCAAATGTGATGTGAATCACATTTGCTCACAGCTTATCCAACATCATGTGATGTGATGTATGTTTTATTTTGTTTGTTTAATGTGTTCCTGTTTGCTGCTTGTTTATTTGTTTACAAACTCAGGGCGTTTATTTATTTATTATAAGGCAGATTCTATTTTTAGATACTGTACAATGTACAGTCTATTTTTTAATAATGTACATACTGTACATAACCCAAACATGGGTTCCCGCCCAGAATGGGTTAATATATTCATTTTAGAAATAAATGAATGTTTAAGAAATCAATTGTTGTGATTGTTACTTTAACTATTTATTTACTTTCTACACTACCTGCCTTCATCCAACCTTTCTTGTACCTGCAAGTTAATTCAAACATTATATTTATTCCTGTTTTCAAAGGTGGTATACCTGTGTCTCTTGAACTGGAAACTGGTTTCCTGTTCAAATGTGATGCTGAACCAATCAAACAAAGCCATGGGAAAATGTAATGGAACAGGAAACAAACTTCTGGGACTACAGTAATGTACAGATCAGTGTATAGTTCCTAGAGAAGAAGTTGTTGTCCAAGCATTGTTATTGATATTCATCAGGCCTCCTGTGCCATTGAAAAAAAAAATACTTTAGTCACTTTAGCCAAGCATGTCAGTTTATTTTTCAATTTCCCATTAAAACACCTTGGGATATAGGAACTATAAAGTAGTAATAAACAAAAAAAGGCCTCATTGGTAATGGAATAGTCTCAAAATAATAGATTATTTGGCTTTGGCTTTATTAAACTGAAATAATAAATGTGGTGACTGACCGAAAACATAGCATCACACGTCAGTTGTGCTATAATACATGCTATAATAATAAATAATAATTATATTATATATTATATTATATATATCATATTATATATATTATATTATATATATTATATATTATATATATTATAATAAAATACAATAATATAATGTATTATACACCGTCTGCATTGGCTGTAACCAGAGCGGCTAGCCTGTCTCTTATGTCGTTCCCTGAGGTTTCACCATTGGCCAGGCCCTCAGGGGGAGCACGGGGTTCCAGAAGGTCTGCAGCCACATCGTCGTCTGGCTCCAGTGTGTCTCCATTGTCCATACAGACATTGTGCAGAAAGGCACAGGTGGCAATGACCATGGGTGAGAAGGTGGGCTTCACCTCCAGGGCCTTGAAAAGTGTCGACCTCCATCTGGTCTTCATCATTCCAATTTACAATTTACAATTTAGGCATTTAGCAGACGCTCTTAATCCAGAGCGATTTACAATAATCAAGAACAAAAGCATGGGAATACATCACAAAAGCATTTATCATAAAACATGCGTAAGCTAAGAAAGTAACAGTGGAATATCTATATTATGAGACTATACATATAAACTATATATATATACTACTATGCTATACATATGTACTATGGCGTGCTATGACTATATATAATGCAATTATAGTGCCGCCTACATAACATGCTATAAGTCTGTATCAGATGCTATCTAAGTCTACAGAAATGCTATCTAAGGGGGTAGGGTAAGGGCTATGGGCCATGATGGAGTCTAAAAAGGTGGGTTTTCAGACTACGGCGGAAGATTGGGAGTGATGCTGCAGTTCTGACTGCAATGGGAAGTGCATTCCACAGTTTTGGAGCCAGAAGGGAGAAGAGTTTGGGACGTGTGGAGCGTTGTCCCGGCGTTTTTAGTGAGGGTACTTCCAGCTTCCCTGCGTTTCCGAAAGCCCTTTCAATTACCCCACACCCCCTTCGATGACAGGTGTTGAATTTTCTGGCTGCCATTACATCAACTGGTTCTCTGTAGGGTGTGATGAGACAGATTGGTGTTTGCAAACAGGGGTAGCCTCCATCACCTATAAGGATGTAGCCGGGGGGGGGGGGGGGGGGGGGTACTGTCTGGCCCTGAAAAAGGTGCTGTTCTTCAAGATCCGGGTAACCCACAAAGATGTCCAAGAACCTCCCCTCCGAATCACAAATTTCCTGCATGGTGATTGAATAAAAGTTCTTGTAATTGAGGTAGTCCAGGTGGTGCGTCTTGGGGGGTTTGATCCTCACATGGCTGCCGTCTATCGCACCAACTACATTATTGAAAGCAGGGGTTTTGGATAAGTGGGCAAATCCTTGGCCAACAGCATGGAGCTCATCTGCATGAGGGAACCGGATAGCGAGGCTCTGGTGGCGACAAATGTGCTTGGCCACTCTGTGGATAATCCGATGACAGGTTGAAATGGGGATGCTGAACGTGTTACACACACACACACACACACACACACCGGTATGAGAGACCATGAGCCAGCCAGTAGATGTAAACCAGGACTTCCATTTCATTACCCCAGCCATGGTCCATGGTCTCTCTGCAGTAGCCTCATGACAGCATTCATCGACCTTCTGGTGAGACGGAAGTCAGCTCTCAGCTCCCTCTCGACGTCAAACCATAAGCGCAGAACAGGCACAGTGGTGTTTAACTGGCAGTAAACTGCACGTCGACCTCTCTGAAATTGAAAATAAGCTTGATTAGTTTGTCATTTTTATGTTGTAGGCTACCAGGTGTAATGATAATACATTTAATACGGTTAAAACAGCATACTAACAATAAATAACAGAATAAACAGCAACAAAATAATAATCTTATAACAGAAGCAGAAACCACTTTTAGAAGTGATTTGGGCCCAGGCCGTAGCGTAACGGTCTGGGCACCGGACTGGTGATCCAGTCGCGGTGTGCCGTGGGTTCGACTCCCGGACCCGACACGGCCTTTACCGCATGTCATCCCCCCATCTCTCTCCCGTTTCCTGTCAGCCTACTTTCTATCCCTTAAAAAAAAATCAATAAAGGCGTAAGCCGCAAAAAAATATCTTAAAAAAAAAAAAAAAAAAAAAAAGAAGTGATTTGAAAGAATACACTGATTCTGCTTGCTAACCTCAGCTACACAGGTAGAAGACAGGGGTGTAGCATCAGGTTGAATATCTCTGAGCAAAAATTAAATGTGTACAGAGTACCGTAGGCCTACAGCAAAGGATTCCCACCTCCCCCAAGCTAATAAAGGCAATCATGTGTAGGTTAGCATTACTCAGTTCAGTTCAGTTTGAGTTTATTTTGGTCATAGAATGGACATTAAATGCATTCATTCCATTTGATCATAACTTTGCACTATAAAGAGTCGACAAATGGTTTATGTTAAGCCAGTTGCTTATTTTGCCTATACTTTTTACACCAAGCAGAAATAAATAATAATATATGCATCTAACACACACACACACAGGGGGGGGGGGGGCAGTAAACAAACGGGAAAACAAACAAACAGACATTCAACGTGCATAATTCACAAATGGCTATCAACGTTACATCAACCAACAGGTTACTAGTTAAACAAATACGAATCAATCGTTGGTTAACGTTAGTTCGAAACTGTAACATTATAAGTTACAACATTCAACATTGCCAAGCTCGAGGGCTTATGAGCTTATTATTACATTGCTACTACCAGTGCTATGGGTCTACATACCTCTAACTGCGCCACCAATACTCCCACATTTCGGATGAACCTTCGTCTTCTTGCTCCCGCTTGTTTCTCCGCCCTCAGCCGCAAAAAAAAAATAGTCATCGCCCACGCTAAAGACACAATAATAGCCGGAGTTGCTTGTTGCTAAAGTTGCACTGTCTGAATGTCTGTCTGAGAATCACTCTTGTACAGTAGGTGACTGACTGTACGCAGAGAAGAAGAAGAAACCGGTTGCTAAGTTACCCAATAAACATTGAAACGGGATGTTTACGTCCAAGGGTTTCCGTCGCACAATTGCGTCGCACAGCGATGACGTAGCAATCTATAAGGGACATTTCAATTCCTAGGGGGATGATTCATCTCCCTACCCCTTGACACTCATTATGTAGGGACAAGGGGAAGGGGCAAGGGCTGAGGGGTAGGGTTAAAAAATGAATTGGGCCTTACCAAGTGTCCATTTAGACAAGAGAAAACATCACAAGGGAAAAAATAAAAAAAACGTTATAGCCCATCGTTTTTAGAATTTTTGGAGAAAAAAAGATATTCTCGTTTTTCATCATTTTGGACCATGGGCTATAGCCCATATCGTATGGCATACTATAGCACGCCGTTTTTCATCATTTTTGAGGATTTGAAAATCCTCGTTTTTCATCATTTTGTATGTAGGACTAGTAGCATGTCAAAGTTTGTGCTATTGCCATAGAGAATGCATTGGGCGTTTAAGTTAAATAACTCAGAAACTATAAAACATTTCAAAGTAAAACTTTCCAGCATGTGTCTCCACAGTAAGCTGAATAATAAAAAAGTGTGAATGGAGTTTCTAGATGAAAGTGATTTCTGACGTGCCAATGTCTGCCATTGAGCCCCATTGTAAATTTGAAAGCACTATATTTCTAAAACTATGAAACATTTCAAAGATTCCTTTTCAGGCAAACACCGTAACACCGTAAGATGAACCTAAGTAGGCTAGAATGTGGTTGCTAGGTGTAAGTATGTAGGACTAGTAGCATGCCAAAGTTTGTGCTATTGCCATAGAGAATGCATTGGGCGTTTAAGTTAAATAACTCAGAAACTATAAAACATTTCAAAGTAAAAAAGTTCAAAGTAACGGACGAATCCACTGGCCAGAGCCTTGTATAAAGTCAGTGGGTGGGTGTGCAACTGAACTATATCCCAATATCTTTTAAATGTCAACAGAGAGGTGAATAACTATATTTGGAAGTAAACATGATGTCACAGTGATATGACCTCACAGTGTCAGTATGAATAACTATATTTGGAATTAAGTCAACATGATGTCGCCCTAGACACTACTTCTCCAGTCACAGAGATCCGTCAAATCTCATCTATCCAGCTCGTTCACCCAGTCACCATATTGTGGTGGAGGAAGGACTATGGAACTGCCACGCAGCTACCAAAAAGAATATGCCTGAATTCATTTCAGGCCACGCCTCCCTCAAGTCTCTGCATTTCCTTGCTCTGACTGAAACCTGGATCACCCCAGATAACACTGCAACTCCCGCCGCGCTCTCTGTTTCACACAACTTCACCCACACCCCTCGCCAAACAGGCACAGGGGGGGGTACAGGGCTACTAACATCCCCCAAATGGAATTTCCGTGTCTTAAATCTCTCTCACCTTTCTCTGTCCACATGTGAATTTCATGCTATCTCAATATCACAGCCAGTCCCCCTCATCCTCATTGTGCTATATCGCCCTCCTGGAACTCTCGGGAACTTCCTGGAAGAACTAGACTCTCTGATCAGCTCGTTTCCGGAAGATGGCACCCCTCTGATTCTACTGGGTGACTTCAACCTTCCTACCGCAGAGAAGTATCTTCCCGTTACATCCCTTTTGGCCTCATTTGACCTCTCCCTATCTCCCTCCCCTCCCACTCACAGGGCTGGTAATGTTTTGGACCTTGTGTTCTCCAGAGCCTGCTCTCCCTCCACACTCTCTGTTACCCCCTTAAGTAGGTCTGACCACCACTTCATAACCTTCTCCCTCTCTCTCTCCACCCTCCCGCCTAAACATACTAACCCCCCGAACGTCACCTCCCGACGCAATCTCAAATCCCTAAACCCCTCCTCCCTCTCATCCTCTATTCTCTCCTCTCTACCCTCCCTGGAGTCATTCCTCTCCCTCTCACCTGACACTGCAACCTCATCCTTCCTCTCCTCTATCTCATCTGCATTCGACCAACACTGCCCGCTCTCATCCAGGCCAGCTCGCTCATGTCCACCGGCTCCCTGGCTATCTGAAACTCTCAGATCTGAACGAACACCTCTAAGGGCAGCCGAAAGAAAGTGGCACAAGTCAAAGCTACCAGATCACCTTTCACACTTTCACTCACTCCTCTCTGCCTTTGCCCACTCACTAACCACTGCTAAAACCTCTTTCTACCACACCAAAATCCAATCCTGTACTTCTAACCCAAGGAAGCTCTTCTCCACTTTCACCTCCCTCCTTAAACCCCCTCCCCCCACTCAACCCTCATCCCTCACTGCTGATGTTTTTGTCAACTACTTCGAGAAGAAGGTTGATGATATCAGCAGCTCCTTTCCTCCCCTCCCACATAAAGTGGCATCTGACTCAACCAACACCAACCCCAACATACCTTGCATGTCCTCCTTCTCTCCTCTTTCCCCAGACGAGGTTCTACAACTAGTAACATCCTCTAGACCTACCACTTGTCCTCTTGACCCTGTCCCGTCTCCAATCTTCCAGACCATCGCACCTGATCTGCTCCCCTTCATCACCTCCATCATCAACACCTCAGTAACCTCAGGCTGCGTCCCATCTGCCCTCAAGTCAGCCAGAGTAACACCACTCCTCAAAAAACCAACCCTTGACCCCTCAGATGTCAAGAACTACAGACCGGTATCACTCCTTTCATTTATTTCTAAAACCATTGAACGTGTCGTCTCCAACCAGCTCTCTCTCCATCTCTCACAGAACAACCTGCTGGATCCCAACCAGTCCGGATTCAAGAAGGCCCACTCCACAGAAACTGCCCTGCTGGCAGTCACAGAAGCACTACATGCTGCCCAAGCTGCTTCCCACTCTGCAGTACTGATTCTCCTAGACCTATCAGCAGCATTTGACACAGTGAACCACCAGCTGCTCCTAGAAACCCTAGCGGAGCTAGGCATCGGTGGAACGGCACTAAAGTGGTTCTCCTCCTACCTCACCGATCGGACCTACCAGGTTTCCTGGAAAGGTCTGCTATCATCCCCCCGAACCCTCCAAACTGGGGACCCACAGGGATCTGTACTTGGTCCCCTCCTTTTCTCACTGTACACTAAATCCCTTGGCACTATCATCTCTGCTCACAATATATCCTATCACTGCTACGCCGATGACACACAACTGTTCCTATCCTTCCCCCCCTCTGCCACTCAGGTGGAAGAGCGCATCACTGCATGCCTGGCTGACATATCACAGTGGATGTCCTCCAACCACCTCAAGCTGAACCCAGACAAGACTGAGCTTCTCTTCTTCCCAGCTAAGTCCTGCCCTATGCGGGAGCTAACTATTTCCGTAGACAACGCCCTGGTAACGTCTGTCCCAACAGCCAGGAATCTTGGTGTTGTCCTGGACAGTCAGCTCTCGTTCAAAGCTCACATCACAGCTGTCACTCGATCATGTAGGTTCACACTCTATAACATACGACGAATTAGACCGTTCCTCACCCAGGAATCAGCCCAGCTCCTAATCCAGACAACAGTCTTGTCAAAACTCGACTATTGTAACTCCCTCCTTACTGGCCTACCAGCATGTGCACTTAAGCCTCTCCAGCTGATCCAAAATGCAGCAGCTCGCTTGGTCTTCAACCAGCCAAAATTCTCACATGTCTCCCCCCTGCTCCGCTCCCTCCACTGGCTCCCGGTCGCTGCCCGCACAGAATACAAAACTCTGATGCTGGCATTCAAAGCAACCAAAGGTATGGCTCCCCCATATCTTACAAGTATGATTGAACCCTACAAACCCTCCCGCGCACTCAGATCAGCCAACGCAGGGAAACTGGAAGTACCCTCACTAAAAACGCCGGGACAACGCTCCACACGTCCCAAACTCTTCTCCCTTCTGGCTCCAAAACTGTGGAATGCACTTCCCATTGCAGTCAGAACTGCAGCATCACTCCCAATCTTCCGCCGTAGCCTGAAAACCCACCTTTTCAGACTCCATCATGGCCCATAGCACTTACCCTAACCCCTTAGATAGCATTTCTGTTGGCTTAGATAGCATTTGACACAGACTTATAGCATGTTATGTAGACAGCACTATAATTGTATTGTATATAGTCATAGCACGCCATAGTACATATGTATAGCATAGTAGTGAATATGTATAGTTTATTATGTATAGTGTATGTATAGTTTCATCATATAGATATTCCACTGTTACCTTCTTAGCTTACGCATGTTTCATGATAAATGCTTTTATGTGATGTATTCCCATGCTTTTGTTCTTGCTTAAATGTAAGTCGCTCTGGATTAAGAGCGTCTGCTAAATGCCTAAATTGTAAATTGTAAATTGTCACAGTGATATGACACTCACAGTGCCAGTATGACATCATCAACATCGACACATGTGTCGACACATTGACACATCGAGATATGAATGGAAGCCGCCAACAGCCTATATTGTTAAATCACACAGAGCGCACCAACAGAGAGGTCTGTTTGTGATTGGCTGAGACATGTAACCTATACGTCACACCTCGTTGACCGGACGGCGTACTTACAGAGTGTTTACTGGTCACCCGGTCATCATTTCTGTTCAGACCGTCGAAGGAGAAACGCAGTATTTCTCTTGTATGGACGCCGCTGATCAGTCAACCTCTGTGAATCTATGGGCATAAATGCCAAACTATGGCAAATGGGGCGTGGCCGGCAGATAGACCTTAAGGTCACTTCGTACCGGAAGAATTTTTGTCGTTTTGAGTCACTGCCGACGGGCTGTCTGAACCGCAGCTGTCTCTTTCAGCATCACGAACCACAGCATCTACCCGGCATCTACCTCCCACGCAGTAGCAATGCCACTGACAAGGAGCATCTACCAGGCATCTACCTCCCGCGCAGCAGCAATGCCACTGACAAGGACTGCCCCCACCAGGAGCAGCAAACTCCTCAACTCTTCAAGACGAGACATTTCCAGGAGTCCCTGACCACTGACCAGATAAAAAGGAAAAAGACCACCGCGTGTCTCTTCAAAGGGGTCGTCCACCTTACGTCCAACAGCGGTTGCAAGACCGGTCACAGTTGCGGTCGCGCACAGGCGCCGCCTCGTCCCCTCTCTGAGGCGAGGGTGAAGAAGACCTCGGAGGACATCAGTGACGAGAAAGCCGAGTATGAACTCTCCGTACAGATCTCCCGCTATCTGAAGCAAGTCAGGCGAGAGACCGACCAAGCGAGGCTGAGACTTGGAGTCGTCGGCACCTCGTTACAGCCCGGTGAGGCGACGACGACGACGCAGCCCATCATCCTCAAAGAGACGTCGACGCGCAAGCGTAAGAGCTTACCGTCCACACCGGAGGAATCCATGGGAGAAGAACCACCCTGCAAACGGAGGAGGAGACAACCGGTTTGCATCTCGTCGTCCTCCTCCTCCATGCTGGAGTCGGGATCCAACTCCAGCCCCCTTCCGAGGAAGAGGAGTTCGTCATCGTTGGACTATATTGGACTGATCCAAGGAGTAATGTCCTTGTCGCTGAGGCAGGAGAGAAGCCGTGTGGTGGCAGTGCCTGTACAGAAAGGAGAGGACCTGGGGGAGATGGCGGTGCGGACCTCGGAGTGCCACGGAGTTCCCCCAGTGAAACTACTCGCTGTCAGGTGACAGGAGGCGGCTGGAATGACACAAACGTACGACATCACACTAAAAGAATCATGGAAAAGTAGCGAGAGAACTCGACGTTTTTTTTTACACCATTAAATCATTGGCTAACCGTACTAGACACTGTCTAGACGCAGAGCAACAATTTAGATGTAATTTCACTGACTGCAACAATCTCAACCTGATCATCGCAATTAGTGTTTTAACCCCTGAAGTGATTGGTGCCACACCTATTGATCCCAGAACACCATTTCTATACTACATGGCATCTGAAAGAAATAAGGATTGAAACCCGACCGAGCAAATCTGAAGCTTGAAATCAGCACGGGCCCATTCTCAAGAAGGCAATCATCAGCAAATAAGCGGAAAGAGAGCTTCAGCTTACCATCCAAAACATGCATGGAGGAACCACCCTCAAACAACAGGTTTGCATCTCCGTGAACCTGAGGAAAGAGGAGCCTCCCATCATTGGACTGATCCAAGGATTAATGTCGTTATCACTGAGACGGGAGAGAAGCTGTGGTGGTGACTCTTCAGCGAGGAAAGGATCCGGGGGAGGAGCGAGCACACCACGTATACTCCCTGTGAAACTACTCCATCGGCAGGTGAAAAGAGGTGGCTGGCATGTCAAAAAGGTGTGACATATCGCACTTACACAATCACAGAATCGTATTTAAGCAGCGAGAGAACTCGACGTTTTTTGTTCACAATGTATCAAAGATCATTTTAATGTATATATGTGTCATTTATAATTGGTTGCAGCTGCCTTGTGTAACCCAGGCTTTCGCTGACCTTAGCTGACGCTAGTGGAGAAACCTCTCCTCTTGCTGTGACCTTGCCGTGGTGGAGAGGCTTGAGTGACTCGATGACCCTGACAGAGTGATGACCCTGACAGGTTCACTCATACTGGACTGATCAGTGGTCATACTATGAGAGTAATGACCCTGACAGGTTCACTCATACTGGACTGATCAGTGGTCATACTATGAGAGTAATGACCCTGACAGGTTCACTCATACTGGACTGATCAGTGGTCATACTATGAGAGTAATGACCCTGACAGGTTCACTCATACTGGACTGATCAGTGGTCATACAGTATGAGAGTAATGACCCTGACAGGTTCACTCATACTGGACTGATCAGTGGTCATACTATGAGAGTAATGACCCTGACAGGTTCACTCATACTGGACTGATCAGTGGTCATACAGTATGAGAGTGATGACCCTGACAGGTTCACTCATACTGGACTGATCAGTGGTCATACTATGAGAGTAATGACCCTGACCGGTTCACTCATACTGGACTGATCGGCGGTCATACTATGAGAGTAATGACCCTGACAGGTTCACTCATACTGGACTGATCAGTGGTCATACTATGAGAGTAATGACCCTGACAGGTTCACTCATACTGGACTGATCAGTGGTCATACAGTATGAGAGTAATGACCCTGACAGGTTCACTCATACTGGACTGATCAGTGGTCATACAGTATGAGAGTAATGACCCTGACAGGTTCACTCATACTGGACTGATCGGCAGTCATACGGTAGGTGAGAGTCCAGACAAACAACAGCAAAGTATCTCTATTTTATTTAGGTATTTCACTTACAATACATTAAAATACATTTATTCACATGGTCGTTGCGGCTACTACACATTGCTTGAAACTGTCCTATACACACACACACGGACTGTAAAAGCACTGTTTACATTGATTAGAAAGTTTATTACTTGCTCCATACTAACAGGAATAAGATGATCACCATGTTGTTGATACTGTCCATAATATGTATACGGAGTATACCTAATAAAATACATTTTCTTTTAACATATAGGTTAAAACCAAACTGTCCATACAGTATGTGTTTTAACTTTTATTATTATAAAACCTTTTCACCTTATGAAAGGGTGAAATGTTTTACATAGCAATGCACAGTTTCGACCAGAAGGTGGCAGTATAGGCTCACACATAATTATGGTTTCACAGACTGCAGGAATGTCTACCCTATCAGGTTGATGGCAAACCAAACATATTTCACATGAGCAACTCAAAACCTTCACAATGGTCACCATGTTGACCTCTGTACATATTATGAAATGAAACGTTGTTTTTAACACCTCAGGCAGCATGTACTGGGTTGTTAACTCCACCCTAACCACTCACCCCACTGTATTATCTAACGGTCAATCCTCTGGAAACAAACCCGACAAGACCAAGAAGTGCATTGAAATTTGAAGTACCGGTACTTGTATGTGCCATCTGCTGGTCATAAATCAAGACACATTTGTCACATGCTGCCGGGCGTGGCTGCACTAGTAACATATGGAATGTCAGAACAGGTCAGCTGTTCTGACATTCCATATGTTGATCTTGGTCAAAGTTGCTGGCCGGCTCCTGATCCAGGATTCTCCGTGTTATCTAGGGTTTGATGAGGTCAGTGTTGTGATCCTCATATATGGAGACGGCCATGAAGCGTCAACCATAGGCGTGACGTGTGACGAGGCCATATATGGTGGAGTGACGTGTCACGAGTCGTGAGGGACTGACGAGCTGAAGTGCTTGAAGCTGAGACTACATACTATACTTTGTAAAAAAGTAAAAATAAACATATTGTCCAAAAATGTAAAACATAATATACATATGTGCTGAAATACAACAAATACAGAAAAATTTAAACGTGATACTATATTAATGTCATAGAAAACATTAAATAGTCATCATAGTCCCACTGAGAAAAATCCTAAAATCCTAGTATACTTACTCCACAACCGACGCTGCTATTTCTTCTATTCTATTTCTTCTATTCTTATATCTCTGCTCCTCTGCACTCTCTTGCAACAGACGAGGGCAAACCTGTCCTTAATGGCTTCATGCACAATATATTATCTTTCTCAACTCATATCAGGAATGTGTGGCGTCGGTCGACATGGTTTTATGCGGAACCGAATTATAGGTGAAAAGGAGACGTCTGTTTTAGAAGCATTTGCGGTGGATGATAGTCGGGCCACACTCGTCGTACTCCTGTTTTCTGACCCACATCTGCTGGAATGTGGACAGTGAGGCCAGGATGGAACCGCCGATCCACACCGAGTACTTCCGCTCCGGCGGGGCGATGATCCTGATCTTCATGGTGGGCGGGGCCAGCGCCGAGATCTCCTTCTCCATCCTGTCGGCGATGCCCGGGTACATGGAGCTACCTCCGGACAGCACCGTGTTGGCGTACAGGTCCTTGCGGATGTCCACATCGCACTTCTTGATGTACCTGTACGTGATCTCGTGGATCCCGACGGACTCCATGCCGAGGAAGTGCGGCTGGAAGAGGGCCTCCGGGCAGCGGAACCTCTCGTTGCCGATGGTGATGACGCGTCCGTCGGGCAGCTCGTAGCTCTTCTCCACGGTGGAGGTGGAGGCGGCGAGGCCCATCTCCTGCTCGTAGTCCATGGCCACGTAGCACAGCTTCTCCTTGATGTCGCGCACGATCTCCCTCTCGGCCGTCCCGTTGAAGGAGTAGCCGCGCTCATGCAGGATCTTCATCATGTAGTCGGTGAGGTCGCGGCCCGCCATGTCCATGCGCTTAATGGCGTGGGGCAGCGCGTAGCCCTCGTAGATGGGCACGGTGTGGGTCACGCCGTCGCCAGAGTCCAGGACGATGCCGGTGGTGCGGCCGGAGGCGTACAGGGCCAGCACGGCCTGGATGGCGATGTAAATGGCGGACGTGTTGAAGGTGTCGAACATGATCTGGGTCATCCGTTCTCTGTTGACTTTGGGGTTCAGGGGGGCTTCCGTCAACATGACGGGGTGCTCCGCGGGGGAGATTCTCAGCTCGTTGCAGAACGTGTGGTTCCAGATCCTCTCCATGTCGTCCCAGTTGGTGACGATGCCGTGCTCGATGGGGTACTTCAGTGTCAGGATGCCTCTCTTGTTCTGGGCTTCGTCGCCGACGTAGGTGTCCTTCTGTGACAGACCCACCATCACTCCCTGGTGCCTGGGGCGACCGATGATGGAGGGGAAGACGGCGCGAGGGTTGTCCTCTCCGGCGAATCCCACTTTGCACATACCGGAGCCGTTGTCGATGACCACCGCGTGGATGTCATCGTCCATGGCTGGCTGGACTCTGGGCGGGTCGGGTGGGCCTTTCACTCGAAAGGAACCAGTTTCAGGCAAATGATATGCTTCACAGGATGTGCTTATGATCCCTTTATGCTTCTCTGAATTCACTAGTTTTGAATAACTGAGAACAGTCTGAGCGGCATGCTGTTTAAGTATGCAGTCCGTCAACTGAAGCGTGACGTAAGGTGATGGTTCTCAGCCAATCGTGTGAGGTTTCGAGAATGTCATACGACAGCAGTTTGTGAGATTTGCCCTGCATGACACACAGATCCACTCCAGATGGTCTGGCCCCTACAGCCCTGGGCACACAGATCCACTCTAGATGGTCTGGCCCCTACAGCCCTGCAGGTCACACAGACCCACTCTAGATGGTCTGGCCCCTACAGCCCTGCAGGTCACACAGACCCACTCTAGATGGTCTGGCCCCTACAGCCCTGCAGGTCACACAGATCCACTCTAGATGGTCTGGCCCCTACAGCCCTGGAGGTCACACAGACCCACTCCAGATGGCCTGACCCCATACAGCCCTGCAGGTCACACAGACCCACTCCAGATGGCCTGACCCCATACAGTACCATGCCGTAAAGATGTGTACTTCTCTCAGACAAATCACAAGGTGAGGTCATATCGGTTTGCCAGAGGTCTCATTTTAAATTACCCATTTAAACCACAAATACTTTCTATATTTTATCAGCTATTTCCGAAAAGAAAATCTAAATTAGTTTGATTTGTTTAGATATATACTACTCCATACCCGTTCGGGGATATGAGTTTGGGTTGTGTGGTGTGTGTATTGCTGAACAATAACATCCCAAAATAGTAGAAACTGTTAACACCATTCAGGTGAATGGTTTTTCAGCCAATCACAGCGCAGAATGACGTCAACACCTTCCAGCCAATCGCCGCACGCAATATGCGAGGGCGCATTTCGTCCTCACATTTTGAGGACGCCAATCTTTAGAATTATATATATGCAGACAGAGGAATTGGGGCCGTTTATATTATTTATATTATCTTTGCTGGGAAGAAATTCAGAAACCCATTGATATAGTGAATATAATTATTTTATAATTATTTCATTTATTTATTTTTTTCGTATCCCATCAATCAGATGTCTTGGACGTCTGGACCCAAAACGAACGATACAGAATGGCTCATTTCAGAATAATACATTGACTGTATTATAATATTGATGCAGTAATATTGTTAATACGGTTAGCTCTCACCGGACCGGTTCGCAGTCGAGTGTCCGGCGGCTGGGATGAGGATCAGCATCTCCAAATCTGAGGCTATGGTTCTTCTCAGCATGCAGGAAACTGATGGATTGTGCAGTCCGGGTAGGGAATGAGGCATTAGATGATGAAGGAGTTTAAGTATCTCTTATACCTTGTGATCGCCAAGAAGATCAGGCTCAAAACCTGGGGCAACAGGGCCTTCTCCGTGGCTGCCCCTACCCTCTGGAATGCCCTCCCCAAGCAGATCCAGGATGCCCCCTCACTCCCCACCTTCAAAACCGCACTGAAAACCCAGCTGTTCCGAATAGCATTCCCTGCTACCTGCTACTTGTACATGTACAGTTATTATTGGTTTTACTCTTATTTTAATTGTTTTCTAATAAAGTTGTCTTTTCTCATGTCCCCCCCCTCCGGCCACCGCACATGTAAAGCGTCTTTGGGTATTAGAAAAGCGCTCTATAAGTCCCAGGTATTATTATTATTATTATCTCTGGGTCTTGTTCACGAGTGAGGGGAGGACGGAGCATAGGAGATCAGCCGGAGAATCGGAGCGGCATGCAGTGGCGAGGGGCGGTATTGCAGTCGTTGTACCGCTCACTGTTGTGTGACGAAAAGAGCCAGAAGGCTAATTAAATCTTCGCCTCGAAAGGAGCCAATTTAGGATTCCTCTCGAGCGTCTCCCCATAGGGGGAGGTCCTCGAGGCACCCACGGGATCCCCCAGAAGGAAGGTACTAATGTTTCTCTGGAGAGGGGAATCTGGAGCTCTCTGTTGGAGCTGTTGGAGCTGTTGCCCCTGCGACCCGACTACGGATAAGCGGCAGGAGATGGATGGATGGATTGATGGATTTTAATTTTTTTAATAATGTTCATCTCAGTCTGAGATTATTATCCACATCCGTCTCATTTTATCTATCTGTTGCACTTGTTATGGTCTGGCTCCCTGCCTGTCCATCTTTCCACTTTGGCCACTCCCCTCTCCCATTGCTTCTACACACACCTGTCTCATCAGTCCATTTGTTCCCTTCTCACTGCACCTGTGCCATCTTCCCCTATCAAGCCTCCACCTATAAGACTGGACTCATTCTGCTCATTCTTTGCTAGAGTATAACCTAATGTTGTGTTTTCTGGACTCCTGCTTTTCAGTAGATCTTTCCCCAGTGTTCCTCAGGTTTGATCTTCTGCTTATTTTTTGGACTTTGATACGACTTTCTCCTTTGTTTGCCTTTTGACCTGCCTATGGATTTATGTTTTTTGTCCTGCCTGCTTCACTTTATGTAAGCCTTCCCCTTAGGTTTTGTCATTATTAAACTCTTGCAAAGTACCTTGCCTGTGTTGCCTGCATTTGGGTTCTACTTTGACACGCACCATAACAGCACTACCTTAAAATGCAACAGAATGCTCACCAACAACACACCTAAGAGGGAGTAGAGGAGCTGGGTTCATTAGGGGGCTTCAGGTTGAATGAATTGAAGAAGGAGGAAACTTGGTCGGGCAACTCTGCGAGTACACTCCGAGCCAGAGCCACCCTGTCCCCTCGGAACTGTCTGAAGGGCACAAACTGGACAATGTCTCGCGCCGCGGCGTCGCCCCTCTGTGAACGCAGGATCTGGTCGTCACTGTCGAGGAACTCCATGGCGCTGAAGTCTGCGTTGCCCACCCCGACGATAATGACCGACATGGGCAGACGAGAGGCTTCCACTATGGCGGTGCGCGTCTTATCCATGTCCGTGATCACGCCGTCGGTGAGGATGAGCAGGACGAAGTATTGAGAGGCAGCGTTCTGCCGCAAGGCTTGTCTAGCGAAGGAGGCGACGTGGTCGATGACCGGGGCAAAGTTGGTCGGACCGTAGAGCCTCACCTGGGGCAGGCACTGCTGGTAGGCGGTCACCACTCCTTCTATGCCGACACAGAATGGATTTGATGCGTTGAAATTGATAGGAAATATGGGGGAAACCTGCCACTGAGGAGGGATCTGGGCTCCGAATCCAAAGGAAGGAAACATCTTGTTCCTGTCGTAGTCCTGGATGACACTGCCCACGCCCCAGAGCGCCGACAGGTACTCATTAAAGCCCTCGGGGTTGATGTAGTGGAGAGACTGGGGGCTCCTGGGGTCCCCGTTGGAGGCTGTGAAATCCACGGCGATGTTGAAGTGGAGCTGACAGCCGCCCATGATGTAATCCAGGAAGGTATAAGCCTTCACCACCTGGCACTGTTTGACACAGATCACCCCGGAGTTTTTATAACTTGTCTTCTTTTGCGACTTTTTCGAGTTGATACATTGGAACTCGACCGGGGATAGCTGTGTTCCCACTTGCATGCGCGAGACCGTGGTCTCGAACTCTCCGATCAGTGCATGGGAGCCGGATTCACGATGGTCGTAACATATCACCTTTATCGGCTTCTCCACGTCTCCGTCACAGAGAGACTGCAGGCGGACCGCGAAGGGTCTCCATACTGGATTCAGGTTGTTCTTCACCACCTCTGTCCTGTGAGCCAGCTGCCATCTAGTTTCAGACTTCTTGTAGATCTCCAGGAATGGGTCTGACCACCACATATACTTGTTGTCTAAGTCTCTGGCATGTACTATAAAATTGGCCACCGTGTTGTCGGCCATCTCGTCGGCACATATCGTGATGGTTCCACGGCCCGCAGGCTTATTGTTCCTCAGCGACAGAGGTCGGGTCAGCCTCTTGCAGGACACGATCTGTCCCAGGTTACATTCCAGCTGTCCCAGGAAGTCTTGATTTCGCAGGTCGTCGGTGTCGTCGTCTACGTCGTACATGCAGAACATGAGCTTCTGCACGTTCTCAAAGTAATAGTCCACGACAATCTTCTTCGCAAACTTTGGATTGAGACAATTCAGGATCATTTCTGTACGTCCGACCTCATGCCACTGGGACGTCCCTGATTGATCCATGTACTGCATGTACAGGATACACAGGGGGTCAGACATGGACAGGTTGTCCTTGTCCAAAAGATTCTCACAGGAGATGGTTAGCTCCACCTCGTTCATACAATGATTGGACCCCCAACCTTCATGCAGTACTTGTGCGCCACCTGTAGAAGCCATGGTAAGGTTGTCTAGGTTGGTAATGTATGGGTATACGTTGCTTTAGGTTTGTTGTTAGTCGGTGACTGTGCTTTATGCACATGCAAGCTGCTCAATCTAAAACAACCTGCTAAACAGACCAGAATACAGTTTAAGTGTTACCCAGTCTGGCCATGACGAGGCATGATGTAACATGTGAATCACAATCCGATCCAATCACATGTGAATGTAAATAATCATATGGTGGCCATGCCCATATATGGGCATACATACGGATATGGAGAGCCCATGATGTCATCATGGGCTCTCCATATATGGGCATACATCTGAGTGGAGGGACTGACACATATATATATATATATAATTTCAATATATGGGCATGCTGCTACTGTATCCCTGTTTTCAGTGGCAACAGGGATCTCCAACAACAGCTATCTCCATAGCCGCGTTGTGGGCTTGTAGATCGGCTATTTTCAACAAGTGAAAAGAAACTGTCATTACGACGCCATCAAGGCCCGCCTAAACACATTTTGTTCGACTACATCAACTCTAGATTTAGTCGACTAAAATCGTATGATATTTAGTCAACTAAAACTAGACTAACACTATAAAGCAATCCAGGTGACTAAAATGTGACTAAAAACTAAATTAAAACTATTCAAGAGACTACGACAAACACTAAAATCAAAATGTGCTGCCAAAAACAACACTGAATGACACATTTTAAAAAGGTTTTTTTTACAACACAAATCTTATTCTTACGAAATCTTTTCAGATGGGATTCTGTGAATTAATACATAATCAGACCAAGTTGGGGGTCCACATGTAATTGTTTGAGAACCTTATTGACTGTGTCTGTGCTACAGTACATGACTCTCTTCGCTCACAAGCCTAAATATAAAGGTGAGAGAGGTCAAGTCCACTAATATAATGCTTCATCATCAGCAGAGCCTTAGATATAGACAGAGTTACGCAAACTGCGGTCACTTCATGGGGCTTCAGTCCAATGGCGGCTCTCCTACATAGACTTCTATTGGGAAATGGGGACAACCAACTGGCCAAGTCCTGGTCCGGAAGTAGGCAGAAATGCATTGGACACAGGGCAACAGCCCAGCCAGGCCCGGCGCCAGGATGAAATGACAGAGGGGGCAATCGGGGGCAGGTATTGGACATGAAGACAATGCGCCACATTTGCATATCTATAGAGGGCTTTCAAGCAATGGAATTTAATTGAATGCCTGGAAATGTACCATTGTTTTGTCTATAACTATTTGATCTAAGGGGGCAAAGAGGTTGATTTAGGGGGGCAAAGACCCCCTTGGCCCCCTCGTGGCGCCGGGCCTGAGCCCAGCTTTAATGATCTTATACTTAAACCCCTTTATTTTAGATTGTTTTGTAGTAATAGTACAACATAAACATTAAAGAGTCTTTAGTTGTTACTGTGCAATACTTTAAAACAGATGTCATGTTGCACACATGACTTAAAATAGCTCTTGTTTGCGCCGTCCTCGTTGAAAACAATGTATTTCCAACTCCAGCTTGTCTCAGTTCAGGCTGCATTCAAGTCATTCAATGTTGTTTTTATGGTTGTTGAGGAGCGCTCCTATGGCCAGATTTGAGGGTTCGAGTAAACGCAAACATTGTGTTAACACTGTGTAAAACATTTAAACATTAAAACCTTTTCATTGTGTTTACACAAACATTGTGTCTTTGTAAACACAATGTTTGTGTAAACACAATGTCTGTGTAAACAAAATGTTTGTGTACTGTAAACACAATGTCTATGTAAACACAATGTTTGTGTAAACACAAACATTGTGCTCGAGCGATCGATTTCTGCCCCCTCAATGTCGTAACTCTATTAGATGATCTATACTATTAGACGGCTATTGAGTGTTGATTGATTGATTGAAATATTTATTAACAGTTTGCAGAATTTACAGTACATTTCAAGCACAAACTCAATACAAAGACTGTTAACTGTGAGTGGACGACCCAATTAAGCATTACACTTGTTTACAACAGGGTCCACATTGTTCAATTCATCAAAACATTTAGAGACATACAAATAGACATTTCTATATATGTAGCTAAAGTACAGAACAGGAATTCATCATATAGGAAGCAAAAAGGGAAAAGATACATGAGGGGAAAAGGGGGAGTATTGCACCTTTATATAACCCCCAGGAGGTGGCAGCCATGTAACGCTTCCCTCAGTCTCAACAAACATCCAAAGGAGAAGAAGAAGAGAGTTGTATTGTGGGACCAAAGCAACAGCAGCACATGAGCACACCGTGTTCTATTATATATCTGACAACTGCACATTTATCACCAGCAAGCAGAACACACTGCCCTCCAGGACAAGTAGGGTAAGAGATATTAGATAAACGCTGCCTCTATGTGCTTCATAACAATGTGTAAAGTGTAAAGTTACACCGGCGTTACGTGTATTAGGTGTAACTTTTCTTGTATAAGTGTCCTTCTCAGTCACCGTGTGTGTGCCACCATGCATGCAGCGTGCTGTACAATGAACAGAGGAGGAGGTGTGGTGTCTGTGTAGTGTTGCTAACTGCTGCTCGCTAACTATATACTAGCCATGTTGTTGGCCCAGGCAGAAGAACAATGTCCTTTAGATGTTTCTGGTGGAGGTGTGGGGGTCGTTTTATACGATATAAGGACAATCATTTGTCACATTTAATGGAAGAAGCTGAAGTGCTGGTATAGTGCTGTTGTTTCTCTTTTTTCTTTTTTGTTATCTTTTGTATGAGTAATTGTCTTGTCATTGATGTTTTTGTTTTTTTTGTGTACATTTGTATCTGTTGTCATTTGTCATGTTGTCTATTGTCATTTGTGTGAAAAAAGATAAATCTATAAATACATTGTTGAAGAAAAAACAACAAAAAAACCCCAATGTCCTTTAGTTTTAGACCAGTGGTTCCCATTAACCTTTTCATGTCAAGGACCCCCAAATCGACACTATAATGAGCCCGCAGACCCCCCATTTGAAAAAGACATGCCAGGGACCCCCCCAGGTTCTATAACAGTGATTATCGACCCGTTTAATTTCAAGGACCCCCCAGTTTGACATGCATTAGGCAGCCTACAGAGTACAGACCCCCCATTTAATGGAATTTCTATCTCTGGGACCCCCAATTTGTCTACACTCTCAGAGTTACAGACCCATAAGGGTCCATTTGGTTCCAAGCTATATCATTTGACTGGGTAGGCTACCCCCTGGAACTCTCAAGGACGTCCCCTGGGGGTCCCCGGACCCTGACTTTGGGAACCACTGTTTTAGAGAGGACGTTGGTGTTGTTTAACTGCCCAGATGTCCCCCCCCACACCACCTCACACAGTAATCCTAGTTAAAGTTACAAGGTTCTGCTGCTGTCTTTAATATAAAAATCACACCCGTGTGAACTGAGTGGTGCAACTCCCCTCCCCCCCTCTCTCTCTCTCTCTCTCTCCCTCCCCCTCTCATTAGCAGGCAACAGTGCAGCACTATCCCTCTCTCTGTTTCTGGCACAACAGCGCCCCTACTGGTACTCATAGTCATATACTGGTGCTCATTAACCAACACATAGACACACAGGTGAACGAACACGGACATTGCTGTTCCTTGGAGTGGTTGCACCACTCAAAAAATATATATATACATTTTCAGGTGGGTCACCAATTTCATCCAATCAGGAGAGGGAAGTCGGGGAACCCATCCCGGCACCCCCATTTAAAATCTTCAATTTTATGCGTTCCAGATCGACTGGATTGTGTCCGCTCCTTTTCCAATTCCTTTATGTACTATCATCCTGTATGATTGTTATTTTATTTTACTTTTTAAATATTTTTCTGACCTGACAATGTATTTTCTGTTTACTATAAAGATCTGGAGAGATGGATATAGAGATGGTTAGTGAACAAACTATCTCTACTCTAGCAATGATTGTTATGAAGATATGACTTACAACATCAGTAGCTTATGACAGACATCAATCAAATGTACTGCAAGTTTGGGTTCCTACGGGTTATAGGAGGCGTCCTATTGACTCACTGGGGCACAGTGTTTATTCCAAGAAAGAACATAAACAACGTTTATTGTTTATTTAACCTTCTCCCCCATGGCTCCAACCTTTTAGGTTAAAGGAGAATTCCATGCTAGAAGGCTTTCTTACCTTTATTTGTAGTTGTCACGTCCCCACCAAAGAGGTCCAGGTGTTATTTTGTGCAAAAGCGCATTATTGGCTATTTCCTCTACCATAAGCCCTCAATGAATTGCATTGAATTGAATGGGGCTATGGGGTGTTATGCTAATTCGCTCATTTCCATCACTCAAAAATCAATATTCTTTGTATATGTCATCTCTTCATAATGTAAATAGTATCCCTTCCCAAGTGGCACACTTTACTACTTATTTAGATGGAAATAAGCGAATTAGCACAAAAACCCAACCCCCATTGAGGGCTTATATTAGGGGAAATTGCCAATAATGCACTTTTGCACAAAATAACACCTGGACCTCTTTGGTGGGGACGTAACGACTACAAATAAAGGTAAGAAAGCCTTCTAGCATGGAATTCTCCTTTAAGGTAAGGAGTGGACTATTCTGATACACAATGAAAATGGTGTCTTTTGAACGTAATTGTTTTATAACTAAAGCAATGAGCACAGATAATGTTATGCATGGATCTATCTAGGCTAATTAATCTAGGCTTAATGTAAGTCGCTCTGGATTAAGAGCGTCTGCTAAATGCCTAAATTGTAAATTCTAAATTGTAATTATTATTAGACCGATCCATCTAATCTAACCCAACACATGTTTAGAAGTCTGACACGATTGGAGACGACATAAAAATGGATATTTGATTCAGAAGTGAGTTAACAAAAGTAGAGAGAGAGAGAAGGAGAGAAAACCTGACAAAATGGCAACAAAGAAGCTCCGTCTACCCTGCCAGAGAGAGATAAGAGGCGCGCCAGACAGCAAAAGCATGTAGGTGTTATCGATGACGGCTTTTTAGGCCACATGAGCAACAGTTGGGATGATTACTCTGAATTATTATTGGGGTAGGACTATGAGACTAGCTCTGGTCCATAGCTCTAAGTGAGCAAGCAAAAATGTTATTTTTATTTACGTTAAAGACGAGAGGCTGGTCTGCGTTCATGCGAGCTCCGGTAGTTGACAGTAACATAGCTCTAAATGCAACGCATTAGAGCTATGGACAAGAGCTAGTAGGAGACTAGAGTAGAGCCTTATTCACCTCCAGCTAATGATGGCCACTGTTATTTTTCCTCATTGCTGATATTCTTTCTATTCTACTTCTTTTTAGGTGAGACTTGTCCATCTTAGATTGTAACTACACTTATATGCCTGAGAGACTGAACACACATCTGATATTCTTTCCATTCTTCTTCTTTTAGGTGAGACTTGTCCATCTTAGATTGTAACCACCTATGTGCCTGAGAGACTGAACACACATCTGCTCAATGGCTGCCTTGGGCTCCACGACCACCACCAGCGCTGTGCCGGAGGGCTTCCTCTATGAGACCAAGTACATCGTCCTCAACTACCTGGGTCTCCTGCCTGCCTACAGGTTACAGGCTGCAGGACAAGGTGAGTCCTCAACTACCTGGGTCTGCTGCCTGCCTACAGGTTACAGGCTGCAGGACAAGGTGAGTCCTCAACTACCTGGGTCTGCTGCCTGCCTACAGGTTACAGGCTGCAGGACAAGGTGAGTCCTCAACTACCTGGGTTTCCTACCTGCCTACAGGTTACAGGCTGCAGGACAAGGTGAGTCCTCAACTACCTGGGTCTCCTACCTGCCTACAGGTTACAGGCTGCAGGACAAGGTGAGTCCTCAACTACCTGGGTCTCCTACCTGCCTACAGGTTACAGGCAGGACAAGGTGAGTCCTCAACTACCTGGGTCTCCTACCTGCCTACAGGTTACAGGCAGGACAAGGTGAGTCCTCAACTACCTTGGTCTCCTACCTGCCTACAGGTTACAGGCAGGACAAGGTGAGTCCTCAACTACCTGGGTCTCCTACCTGCCTACAGGTTACAGGCTGCAGGACAAGGTGAGTCCTCAACTACCTGGGTCTCCTACCTGCCTACAGGCTGCAGGACAAGGTGAGTCCTCAACTACCTGGGTCTCCTGCCTGCCTACAGGTTACAGGCATCAGGTGAGAGGAAAGACTGATTTCAGAAATTATTCCCTTTCAATCCACTTTTATTTTATTTTATTATGGCTACTTTGGATTTAGACTAGAGCACCGACCGATGCCATACATTTGGGGCCGATCCAGATTGTTTATTTTTTATTATTAATATGAAACAAATGTGAAAAATAATTGATTTAATGTTCTATTTGAGAACATTCTGATATTTAACACAAAAAGTCAAATAATGGCAGATATATTTGTCGAGGCTCTAGCTCTAGTTTAGATCTAAACCTGAAGTGAAATGGAAAATACTAGTCTGAGTCAAGTGTATCTAGTAGACAGTTGACACACACACACACACACACACACACACACACACACACACACACACACACACACACACACACACACACACACACACACACACACACACACACACACACACACACACACTCTTCCTTGTTTGTATTATTGGCTGTCTTGATTGTATAGACCTTTTTCTGTTTCGTAGTAACTTCCTTGTTTTATTTTTGCTTTTATTCTCTATCTTAAAGCACTTACTACAAGTGAGCTTATAGATCGGCTGTTTTCTAAATGTTTTTTTCTCTTTTTATAATATTTAGCAATTTGGCCAATGTTTGAGCAGTTTTTGTGGTGATTAAAATTAAAAGATCTTTAAGTTAAATTGTCACTTCACTGTCATCTGGGGACCCTGGACCACTGGGTTAGTGTAGCTGTTGACCCTGGACCACTGGGTTAGTGTAGCTGTTGACCCTGGACCACTGGGTTAGTGTAGCTGTTGACCCTGGACCACTGGGTTAGTGTAGCTGTTGACCCTGGACCACTGGGTTAGTGTAGCTGTTGACCCTGGACCACTGGGTTAGTGTAGCTGTTGACCCTGGACCACTGGGTTAGTGTAGCTGTTGACCCTGGACCACTGGGTTAGTGTAGCTGTTGACCCTGGACCACTGGGTTAGTGTAGCTGTTGACCCTGGACCACTGGGTTAGTGTAGCTGTTGACCCTGGACCACTGGGTTAGTGTAGCTGTTGACCCTGGACCACTGGGTTAGTGTAGCTGTTGACCCTGGACCACTGGGTTAGTGTAGCTGTTGACCCTGGACCACTGGGTTAGTGTAGCTGTTGACCCCGGACCACTGGGTTAGTGTAGCTGTTGACCCTGGACCACTGGGTTAGTGTAGCTGTTGACCCTGGACCACTGGGTTAGTGTAGCTGTTGACCCCGGACCACTGGGTTAGTGTAGCTGTTGACCCTGGACCACTGGGTTAGTGTAGCTGTTGACCCTGGACCACTGGGTTAGTGTAGCTGTTGACCCTGGACCACTGGGTTAGTGTAGCTGTTGACCCTGGACCACTGGGTTAGTGTAGCTGTTGACCCTGGACCACTGGGTTAGTGTAGCTGTTGACCCTGGACCACTGGGTTAGTGTAGCTGTTGCAACATGAAAGATATGTAACAAACTGAACAGACAGTGCTCAAGATCATGTATAAATCCTATCGTATAAGTAACGGTAATGGGTCGCACACACCAAGACTGCATTTCAGTCATTTATTCTTGCATTTTGGACAGGAGACAAACGTTTAGTCTATCCAGCCTTAGCCGAAACATTTGTCTCCTAAATGCAAGAATAAATCACTGAAACGCAGTCTTGGTGTGTGCGACCAATTACCGTTATTTATATGATATGATTGCACGGGTAACACACCTCAAGTCAGAGCGCGGTGGTCACATGAGTCATATGTAAGTCCTGTCATTGACAGTTGTGTAATAGCCGGTGCTTACAGTCATAACAATGCCAGGTCATATGTGTCAAAGGCTTCATGTGTCAAACGGCCTTATCCCATTCTGGGCAGGGACACCTTTTGGTGTTTTAAAGCGTTATGGTTATATACTTTAGCTATTGAAAAATAGCATATCTACAAGCTCATAGCTTATATGAGCTTGTAGGTCTGCTATTTTTTTTAAATCGTGAAAATGTGCCTCAAAACTTTGAATATATTTACAGAGTGAACATTTTAACTCAAATCTTTGCTTCTGGGGGGGGTTCCTGGAACAACATATTTTGAGATGCAGGTCGGCGGCCAATTACATATATTTTTGGGGCTCCTTGACCTGAAATCGTTTTCTTTCTATTTTTTTCAGAAAAAGGATTTTAGAAGATATTTAGTAGAATCGAGCTCAGGTCTAAAGGGGTTAAGTGATGACTCCCTTGCCTGTCGTGAATGTATGCTGCCCTTGAGACAACATTTCTGACATGTACAGTACTAGTACTACTGTATATCAATGTCCTACTGTACTACTCATCATGTACTACTGTATATCAGACATGTACTACTGTATATCAATGTCCAAAGCAATTTGGTTGTTGTGGTTTTGGTATGTTCAGATCATACAACAGATCATACACAGGCCCGGCTTAGGGCCAGTTAGTGGGACTTTTCGACTTCCTATTCTTGCTAATCTAATGATGCTGTCGTAATCAGAGAGAGACAGACAACGTGGAGCACAGGGTCAGGTCAGGTCAGGTCAGGCCAGGATAAAGTGCGCTTTTTTGTTTCAAGAGACATTGATGCGCCTCCAGGTTCTTGGGCACGAAAACCTTGGCCACGAAAGGGCTTCAAAACTGTAACTGTAAGTTAGACATGTGTGATTGCATTTGGAGGAATGCTCCAAAAGTCCATACCATGGCTGATGTGTTAATTGGAAGTGGTACTGACCGTATAGCTCATTAAAATGTTCTTTAGGATGTTGAAAATGGACTGTGAAACTGAAATCCATAGAAAAAAATAAAATTAATAGTAAATGTTGGTCAGTGTGTTGGTTATATTAGTCCATTTTGGGGGCGGGAACCCCTTTTGGTGTTTTAAGCATTCTGTTCTACTTTAGCTATTGAACAATAGCAGATTTACAAGCTCATAGCGCGGCACTTGTACGAGCTTGTAGGTCTGCTATTTTTGAAAAAAATGTGGCGCGGATTTTGGAATTCTTTCAGAGCGAATATTTTTTAACTCAAATCTTTGCTTCTGGGAGGAGGGTCCCTGGAACAACATATTTTCAGATGGGGGTCGGAGGCCAAATACAGATAATTTTTGGGGTCCTTGACATTAAATAGTTTGAGCACCACTGACATAATTAGAAAGATTTCAGAAAACCGTCAGGATTTCAGAAGGCATTTGTAGAATCCTCCTCAGGTCTCTAAATGCGTTAGTCGTCCCCATATGGTCCATTCCTTCCCTAGTGTAACAGGACGTGACAAGGCCCTCAGGCATTTTCAGTAACGAGAGAGAGAGAAAAAGTACTCCTCTTTATTTCCTGTATCCCCCCCCCCCTCCTCTCTGTGGCCACGCCAGGGATGGGATGGGATGGGATGGGATGGGATGGGATGGGGGGAGAGAGAGAGAGAGAGAGAAGTGGCTCTGATCCCTCTGCTTTCCGCTTGGCCCACTCCGGGTTCTGACAGCTCCTGTCATGTGTAATCAACCACAGGATTACTCACTCACACGCCCCATGAGCCCAGTGCAAAGAGAGAGAGAGAGAGAGAGAGAGAGAGAGAGAGAGAGGCACAGGTCCGGACTGAACTGACTGCTGAAACAGCACCCGCCTGGGAAAAGCAACACAGATCCTCCATGAGTGAGAGTTGAATGTGTGAGGGACGGCAGTGGGGCTGGCTGTCCGCTGTGGTGGGCTGAAGTGTGGCACTGACTTATGAAGGGGCTGGGCATGACGTATGACGCACTAGATCTACTTTAGTTGCTCCATTCCTGTTAACCCATTCTGACCTGAGATCAGATTCATACGAGGTTTCCACTGGACACACGCTGGTCTGACGAACCCATTCTGACCTGAGATCAGATTCTAAAAATGTCAGTCGTTCTTCGATTTTTCAAAAAATAGCAGACCTACAAGCTCGTATCGCGCCACTCGGTGGCGCGATACGAGCTTGTAGATCTGCTATTTTTCAATAGCAAAAGCATAAATGATGCTGACACCAAAATGGGTGCCCGGTCAGAATGGGTTAAAGATGGAGTGCCGTGATTTTTTTCCCACCCTAAAACATGATCATCAGGTCTTATTGTTATATAAGGAGGTATATATATATTTTTTTAAAGTGTACAGTATTTGTTAAAATGCTGTTTTTATGTGGGCGCGCCCACTAGTTCATTAAGTATGCCTGGTTTGCCTGGTGGGTGGTGATGGGTGGTGATCCACCTGAATGGTGGATCACCACCCACAGCTGTAGTTGTATGATAAAGGGGTTTAGGGGAGGGGCTGATAGTGTGATGTCACTATATTACTGTTCATTTCATTGGCCCGTTTGACTGTCAAGGGTTCAGCCTCCAGGAAGAAACCCTAAATACAAAGTTAATACACCATTGCACATAAAAACGACTCCAGGGTGTCTAATGAAGTACTGTCACCTCATAGACACATCAAAAACTGGAAAAATACAACAATTGTGGCACTCCATCTTTAAAGTTTAATTGAACATACATTAAAGGAAATTAAATGCCCAATGACTGCCTGGACAATCGTAGTTTAGAATAATGAATAGCACTGTCTTGGGGTGGTCAGTCAGCTTCCAGGGCCATGCGCCACGCTGTGCCCCCCCCCCCCCCCCCCCCAGAATGTGATATGCTAAGTTATTAAGGGGCGCTAACCCCTCCTATGTCCATCTTTCAGGGTTTGTCCTAACGCAAACATTGCCCTAACACAGACATTGAATGTCCAGCTTTGAGCGCTTGTCCCAACACAAACATTAAATGCCATTGATAATGAATGGCCAGCTTTGAGCGTTGTTGCTAATTCTGCTTTCATATTGATGAACTGATTCAATGGCAAAGTGTCCACTAAGACCAAAACGCTTCATTCCACAAGATAACTTGGTTGTAACTTTGCTCAGTTGGCAGTGATATAAGACCTCTGGGCCTTCATGCTGTAGTTGTGCTTTGTGTATACTTGCATGGTCATTTTAATTTAACAGAGAGGTATCTTTTTCAACCACAGAAAATGTGACCGGGGCCGCTTGGCTGACGTAGTTTATCTGTTTATCTCTTTCAGGAGGAGACTCCCCGTCGTCTGGGGGGGGAGGAGACGGCGAGAGGGAGAGGAACAAGGCACTGAGGGGGCAGATAGAAGAGGAACTGAGGAAACTGGAAGATGACATCTCTGCCTGTAAGTGAACTAGCCCTGGTCCAGGGCTTACAGCGACTCTCTCACTGACGCCCTGTGGAAGTGCCTTCCGCAGCCCTCTAGCATTTTTCTCACTCCCGTGCGAGTGTTTACAATTCCCAGCAAATAAACAAAACGACGTAACTATACTCACCGAAACAAAGCCTGATGGACCTTACGGTAAAAGTCTATTCTCGAAGCTGGGAAGCGTCTCAGGTCCCCAGCTTCTCTCTAAAATGCACTTTGAGCCATTTCAATACAGCAATGTACCGGACCGCCAACGCCAAGAGTAATCCTTTCTACTACGGCATTTACGGGTTTTGCCTGCGTCGATCTGGTTGGATTCATTTTATTTAATGACTAAAATAATGCATTTTAGAGAAGCTAGGGACCTGAGACGCTTCCCAGCTTCGAGAATAGACTTTTACCTTAAGGTCTAGCAGGCTTTGTGTCGTTGAGTAGTTACGTAGTTTTGTTTATTTGCTGGGAATTGTAAACACTTGCACAGATGGTGAAATTACATATGATCTTGGGGGTCCTTGACATGTCCTTGACATCCAGGTTAACTGGAGACTCACATTTGGTCTATATCTACAGTTCTGCCATTCCGTACGACGTACATATGCATAACCATATGAATATGGAGCAGGGTGCACATTGGTGACAGTCAGCGAAACATGGAAATCAACACACCTTTTTGAACGCAATACCCGCCACTGCGCTACACATTGTTAGAATCGATTAAATCGTCTGCAACTACTTAAAACTTAGATTTATACTTTTTGTATAATGTATAGCCGGCAGCCGCGTCTGCTAAATGCCTAATTTGTAAGTTGTTATAACAACGATGTTAATAGTGTAAATAATTATGACTAGATCGGTTGCAGTCTTTCTCCAATTTCTGCAACCTATTATTCTATTCTCCTTAACTCTTGCTGCCGTGTGAATAATAAATCCTCAAATATAATTGTCCCACACTAAGAGGATAGCACTTTATGTAGACTTAGATAGCATTTTATACAGACTTGTAGCATGTTACGTAGACAGCACTAGAATTGCATTTTTATGTAGTCATAGCACTTTATATTACATGTATTGTATAGTGTTGTATGTATAGTTTAAATATATATATAGTTTCATTATATAGATACTTCACTGTTACGTTCTTAGCTTACGCATGTTTCATGATAACTACTTTTTATATATGTGATGTATTGCCATGCATTTTTGTTATTGCTTAACCCATTCTGACCTGAGATCAGATTCTAAAAATGTCTGTTTGAAAATGACAGTTTTCTGAAAAAACTATGTTTCTATGTCAGTCGTTATTCGATTTTTCAAAAATAGCAGACCTATGAGCTTGTAGATCTGCTATTTTTCAATAGCTAAAGCATAACATAATGCTAACACCAAAAGGGGTTCCCGTCCCAAAATGGGTTAATGTAAATCGCTCTGGATTAAGAGCGTCTGCTAAATGCCTAAATTGTAAATGGATGTTCATGTCTGTTCCTCCTCAGCGTTCTCCAGCACAGGCTTCGACAGGCATACGTCGCCCGTGTTCCACCCGGTCGACCCGGAGAACTCCATCGAAGACTGTCTCGGCGCCATGGGAGACGGGGTGTCCCGAGACCTGGGCTCGTACCTGGCTACGGTTGTACGGTCTCTCCTCAACGGGTCAGTGTTCTGCTCCAACAGTGCCACAGCTTGACGCCTCCTTTTGAGCTTTTTAGATTTGATGTTTTCGGTGCGCAAACACGTGTAACATGTGGCTTCTGGTAAATCCCTGGAAAAACATATTTTCAGATGGGGTCGGCACTCGGCGGCCAAATACAGATATCTTTGGGGTCCTTGACATGAAAATATTCGAGAACGACTGACATAGAAACATGGGGTTTTTCAGAAAACTGTCAGGATTTAGACGACATTTGTAGAATCTTTTCTCAGGTCTAAATGGGTTAACATTTCACAGATTGGAACAAAACCTTTCAGTTAGTAGGTTGGAGCTGGAACGTAATCTTTTAGAGTTTATAGTTTATACAAAAACACATCAGCAGTGCAAAACAAACCACAATGCACTCAAATATCCAATGGCAAAATATGAGGAAATCTTTCCCAACCAGGTTGTAATCAATGTCCAACAAAACAAACAGAACCCTGTCATGCTATTAATTACAGTGTCTTTATGAGTTAATACTACTGACCAATGCACAATTCCTGAGGGACAGAATAGATTTTTGTATTCTCTCACGTGGTAGATCTCCCGGTGAACCAGGTCATAGGCCCCGCTACAAGCTCTAAGAATGTGTCCAGTTGCGATGCATTTTGAGCTTGTATCGGCTATTTTTGGCAAATGTTGCCAAAAATAGTGTAATTAGTAATGGTTTGATCGTTGGTGTGTTTTCCAGTCCTCTGGACTACCCAACCTTCAGAGACGCATGTCTGGACGCCTCAACACACACACCGGGGGGCTGGAACCAGGTGAGACCTACACACACACACACACACACACACACACACACACACACACACACACACACACCCTAGGTCCTAGGTGGCATAATAGCCAAAACTAAACAGCTGGGTGATTTGGGATATGCTGCCTACTCCAAACTGTTTCACACGTGTGTCTGCCCTGTCATGGATTATATGGCGGGAATATGGGGCTCAAACATGAATATGAAGGGACAAATGGTTCAGAATAGAGCCATACGGTACTTTTTAGGAGTGCACAAATTTACGCCTGTATTAGCAATAACAGGAGACATGGGTTGGGAGCCGTGTGAGATAAGGTGGAGAGGCAGCATGATGGCCTTATGGAACCGACTAATCAGAATGCCAGAGAACAGAGTTGCTAGGAAGATTTTCAACTGGGATGTATCAGTAAAAGGTGCATGGGCAAGTGCAATAGAGGACACTCTTGTACGAACTGGGTTACATGACAGTTTTCTAAATAACAGGGTTGTAAACATCTCCATGGTTAAAGACACACTTTATAGTTTATTTCAGAACAAATGGTCACAGGACATATTGTACAAACCAAAGTTGAGAACATTTGTTACGATAAAAAGCTGTT
Source organism: Protomyctophum parallelum (assembly GCF_964188405.1). Lineage (NCBI taxonomy): Eukaryota > Metazoa > Chordata > Actinopteri > Myctophiformes > Myctophidae > Protomyctophum > Protomyctophum parallelum. The sequence continues at coordinate 48,706,108 of NC_139700.1, forward strand.
ACGCTAGTGAAAAGTACGTCTGTGCCCCATTATCCAAAAGACAAAGATCCCTATGTGCCCAACTTCGTTCTGGGATCTTGCCCTTGCACCTTGAGACTGGGAGGTATAGAGGAGTTACAGAAGAAGAACGTATTTGCACCTACTGTGATATAAATGATATTGAGAATGAGTTCCATTTTCTTTTCTATTGCCCGTTGTATCATGAGCTACGTCAAAAGTTATTTAACAGATGTAAAAATATAGATCTGATGTGGTTAAGTGATGCAGAGCGACTGCGATGGATTTTCGAACAAAAGATATTTGCATTAGCAGAATATATAGAGAAAGCTTGGGACATACGGACAAAGAAAACTTATATGTGATGTATTTTATTTTATTTTATGATAATGCTTATTTCTGTTTTTGTTTTGATCAAATACTTTGTGTAAATTCTGTGTGGGAAGTGAAACGTGATATTGTTTATTTATGTTGTTGGTGTCTTATAATCCCGTAAGGGATGGGTCTTAATGACAAGACACGAAAATAAAAATTCATTCATTCATTCATTCATTCATTCATTCATTCATTCATTCATTCATTCATTCACACACACACACACACACACACACACACACACCAGCATGATCGCTGAGGGGGGGAACCGCAGCCATGATACATTAGCACATGCTCTCTAGCATCACATAGCCTATTGCCAAAAAGCAGTGAACTCTGATGAGTCTCATCATTGTTTAAGCTAAACGGTCACAGTGATGGAGGTTCTGCTTTAGCCCTGTGCCCACTTCAATGCGCTTCTGAGAATACACAGGTGGAACAGATTAACGAGTGACAGCTAACGAGCAAGCTACGCTGTCGTCGTAGCTGCCTGCATGTGAGCTTGCCTGATCGGCTGTTTGTTTCGCGGAGCCACTTGACTGTGTGTGTGTGTGTGTGTGTGTGTGTGTGTGTGTGTGTGTGTGTGTGTGTGTGTGTGTGTGTGTGTGTGTGTGTGTGTGTGTGTGTGTGTGTGTGTGTGTGTGTGTGTGTGTGTGTGTGTGTGTGTGTGTGTGTGTGTGTGTGTGTGTGATGTATGGGGAAATAACAAAGTTATTCTGATCCTGAGACGCAACACCTTGCTTGTCTCCTGAATCTGATTTAGGGCTGAACAGTGTATAAATATAAATGATTGTCTTTGCTATCTGAAAACCACTGCTGTCCTCTGTTCAGCTCCCCGTGTCTCCCACTCTCTCCTCCCTCCCTCCAGGTGCTGGTGCCCCTGGTGGTGATGCAGGAACTGCACGCAGAGGGCCAGTCCCTGGGCGCCCTGGTACCGCTGGGTGTTCGCTTCCTGGAGGAGACAGAGGCCGACTACATCATCCAGCAAGGAGGATGGGTGAGTTAGTTCACTGCTTTGTGTTACTGCCTGGCTTCGTTGCTTTGTTTGGAATAGATGCGTTGCTTAAAGCTAGTGGGTTCTAAGAACAGGGGTGAGGTGGGTTCTGGCTAGAGGAGCCAATCTAAGAACCCATCGGCATAAAACGGCGCCCTCTTTTCCTTTGAATTTGCAAGTCTGTGAGCCGAGAGACTAGGCCAGAGCTTACTGGATGAAGTACAGTATACTGTATGGCCAGTTGGGGGCAGCAGAGTGCTGTTAATAGCTGCCAATAACAGACCACTTCTGTTGGACTAAATCACTTGATGGTGCCAGTTTATATAGCACTGAAATGTGTTTGTTTTTGACCTGACCTGTTTTTGACCTGTCCTATATACAGGTTTAATGTTTGTCTTTAGGTCAATGTTTGTTTTGTAAACACCATTGACAATGAAGGGAAAATGTACGTCATAATGTGACTCATTACGTCATATTGTCTCTTTAATGTTAATGGCGTTTAATGTTTAATGTTTGCACCGTTTGTTTTACATCACCATCATCTAATCAACATGAGTTAGACTTTAATATATTGGCGCCCCTCACTTCACATGGGTGTCATTTCTTTATTATTTCCCTGAGATGCAACTATTGTCAGCTTGACATGAAATGTAATTTCATACTAACTAGATGATGTAATGTGCAGTTCAGGTCAGATGGGGGCGACATTGAGTGGTTTGAATTTACATGCTGAGGTGGGACAGCTATACTGCTTAACCTAATCTACAACAATCACGCTCTGAATAGGACGTGCACCAAACACCAACACTCCACTATTCAGCCCTAGTTCTTGTGCTATGGAGCGATAGTCATTTAGGCCAATATACGGGCCGGGGCACTTCTTTGGAAACTGTAATGATGGTGGCAGATTTGAGGCATTTCAGGACAACATGCCTGATGCAGGGATGTGTTAAAAACCCATTCTGGGTGGGAACCCCTTTTGGTGTTAGCATTATGTTATGCTTTAGCTATTGAAAAATAGCAGATCTACAAGCTCATAGCGCGCCACCGAGTGGCGCGCTACGAGCTTGTAGGTCTGCTATTTTTTTTTAAATCGAAGAACGACTGACATAGAAACATAGCTTTTTCAGAAAACTGTCAGGATGTAGAAGACATTTTTAGAATCTGATCTCAGGTCAGAATGGGTTAAAAATGTCTGTAACTGTTCCGCACAGTCTCTCTGAGTACTGAGTTCTGTCCCAGACCTGTGGGGCCTGTGATGGCTTGGATCCCCTGCCACAAGTGACGTGTGTCACTGGTTTCAGGGAAGTTGTATCCTCGAAGTGTCCTTGGGCAAAGACACTGAACGCAAGATTGCTCCCGATGTGCTGGTTGGTACCTTGCATGGCTTCCGCCGCAATCGGTGTGTGAATGTGTGAATGTAATGCACAATCTATATGTAAAGCACCTTGGATAAAGGAGATATATAAATGCACCATTTACCATTTACCATGTATCCTCCTTGACAAGTGCTGTTAAAATTAATGCGCAAACTCCCAAGCATGTCACCAAAGGCTGAATGAATGAGCTGCTGAATGGTCAAACGTATCTGGTTACCGTTTCTAGACAAGAAACTGCAATAAACCTACTTATTATTTAACATGCAACTTTACACTGCAGTGTAAAGGGGGTGTGTGTGTGTGTGGGGGGGGGGTGGCTTACCTTCCCACTATTTGTGACTGTTTCTGTCCGAGGCTAAGTCATTGATTTCTTTTATTTCTTTTTCGTTTTTTCATGTCATATGAAAGCAGGGAATCATAGCTTCAAATTGACATTTTTGGTTGTTCAGTTTTGGAGATATGGCTTATAGAGTAATGTCTTGCAGAGAAACAGAGTTGAGAAAACAGGCTTGGACTGTAACTAACATTACACCTAGCTACATGTTTATGCATTTATATTTCATATTTACATGTCAATATCAGCTCTGACATTTATTTCAGACTTGTTTTACGTTTAGGTTTAGTGAACAAAATGTGCACAGCGTAGATATAACAAATAACTTAAATATACAAAGAAACTTTAGCTCAACAACTTTAGCTTTTTGAATCTTTGATAAGCATGTCCAAAATATCATGGATGCCAGGTTGGTCCATGCGTGTAATATTTTCAGATGTTTTTATTCATACGAAAACAAAACAAACATAACCCTGTCATGCTGTTATTTACAGTGTCTTTATGAGTTAACCCATTTTAGACCGGAGGACGATTCTACAAATGCCTTCTACATCCTGACAGGTTTCTGAGAACCCTATGTTTTCATTCTATGTCAGTGGTTCTCAAACTATTTCATGTCAAGGACCCCCAAAACTATATGTAATTGGCCGCTGTCCCTCATCTGAAAATATGTTGTTCCAGGGACCCCCGACCCCCCCTCTTCCCCCCAGAAGCAAAGCTTTGACTTAAAAACGTTTGCTCTGAAAGAATATATTATTCAAAGATTTGCGCCGCATTGTCACGAGTTTTCAAAAATAGCAGACCTACAGGCTACAAGCTCATAGCGCGGCACCGAGTGCCGCGCTATGAGCTTGTAGATCTGCTATTTTTCAATAGCTAAAGTATAACATAATGCTATATAAACGGAAGTGGTTCCCGTCTAAAATGGTTTAATACTACTACGACCAATGCACAATTCTTGTGTTGTCACACGTGGCATATATTATTTCTTTATTCATTCTTTGGGTGAGGATTTCAGCCCTCTGGGGGGATCTCTCTCTCTCACGTTGTAGAGCAGAGTGCTGCTGATTTCAGCCCTCTGGGGGATCTCTCTCACGTTGTAGAGCAGCGCGCCGCTTGCTGCGTCACGACCAGACAGACATCTCCCCGTGAACCAGGTCACAGTGTGGTCACGTGGTGCGTTGCTCGCTGCTGACGTGAACACCGCGAGCAGGCAGGCGGTGTCCTGCGGCTCTGAATGAGGCCAACCCTCACTGGGGGTGACTCTTCTGTCACCGCAGATGAAGGAAAGAGGGGCAGAGAGGCTAACAGGAGGGGAGGGGCAGAGAGGCTAGCAGGAGGGCGGTGGAGGAGAACAGGGAAAAAAGGAAAGGAAAGGTACTATGTTTACCCAGGGTAACTGGACTAAGGAAAGGAAAGGTACTATGTTTACCCAGGGTAACTGGACTAAGCTCAAGAACTTGTTTACAGCCAGGCCCTCCTGGCCCTGCTCATAGAACATTTCATGGTAGGGGTTCAATGCCTTGCTCAAGGGCACTTCAGCGGTTGTAATTTTAACGTGCCGGTCCGGGGATACGAACTAGCGACCTTCCGATATCAAGATCGCTCCGCAAACCGTTCGGCCACTAAGGGAAAAGGAGGGGGAGGTAGAGAGTTTTTCAGACAGAGTACGAATACAAGTACTCAATTTTGAATACTCGCCAAATCCGAGTACCGTACCGATACGAGTACATTATTTTTGTTGAGTAACCACTTATTTTACCCCCTTTTTGACCGACTTGTCAGTTGTCATTTATGCTTGTAGATCGGCTGTTTTTGACTTGCTCCCGTTGCATTCGTTCAGCCTATAGTGTCAAATGGATGTTTTAGTTACTCCGGTTAAAGTATCGGGGCCGGTTCTGAGTACAGAGTAGTAGAGTACTGTACTTGAGGGTGGTCGGAACAACTCTAGGGGGAGGGACAGAGAAGGAGTTTGGTGATAGGAAGGATGGATAAGGCCAGGCAGAGCCAGAGAGATGTAATGTAGAGTAGAGATCTAGAAGGATGGATAAGGCCAGGCAGAGCCAGAGAGATGTAATGTAGAGTAGAGATCTAGAAGGATGGATAAGGCCAGGCAGAGCCAGAGAGATGTAATGTAGAGTAGAGATCTAGAAGGATGGATAAGGCCAGGCAGAGCCAGAGAGATGTAATGTAGAGTAGAGATCTAGAAGGATGGATAAGGCCAGGCAGAGCCAGAGAGATGTAGAGTAGAGATCTAGAAGGATGGATAAGGCCAGGCAGAGCCAGAGAGATGTAATGTAGAGTAGAGATCTAGAAGGATGGATAAGGCCAGGCAGAGCCAGAGAGATGTAATGTAGAGTAGAGATCTAGAAGGATGGATAAGGCCAGGCAGAGCCAGAGAGATGTAATGTAGAGTAGAGATCTAGAAGGATGGATAAGGCCAGGCAGAGCCAGAGAGATGTAATGTAGAGTAGAGATCTAGAAGGATGGATAAGGCCAGGCAGAGCCAGAGAGATGTAGAGTAGAGATCTAGAAGGATGGATAAGGCCAGGCAGAGCCAGGGAGATGTAATGTAGAGTAGAGATCTAGAAGGATGGATAAGGCCAGGCAGAGCCAGAGAGATGTAATGTAGAGTAGAGATCTAGAAGGATGGATAAGGCCAGGCAGAGCCAGAGAGATGTAATGTAGAGTAGAGATCTAGAAGGATGGATAAGGCCAGGCAGAGCCAGGGAGATGTAATGTAGAGTAGAGATCTAGAAGGATGGATAAGGCCAGGCAGAGCCAGGGAGATGTAATGTAGAGTAGAGATCTAGAAGGATGGATAAGGCCAGGCAGAGCCAGAGAGATGTAATGTAGAGTAGAGATCTAGGAGCGTGTCTGAAACAGTACAGGTAGAGAAAACACTGCCACAATGAAGTGGCTTTTTATTTAGGAGAACTAACTAATTAAATGTCCTTTCATAATTTAATTTGGCTTCCTGGGACCCGAATAACAACAGACACAACTTCAGCTTGATTTGAGCTGAATGGCATCCGCTGTTCATCCTCCCTGCCTGGCTCCCTGCGAGGCAAATTAAATTATGAAAGGACAACAATGAGAGCTGGCTTCTTTCTGTTTTAGAAGCTACAGTATGCAGGTCACATTGATTGAAACCTTTATTTATTCTCGAAAGAGCAATTGAGGTTCTCTCTCATTTTCAATGCTGACGAGATTACATACAGTATATAAAACAGTTAAAGACATGCCGGTATAAAACACAAAACCTCATGTAAGGCAAAGACATTATTATATAGACAATAAATTAAAAACAGTTACATATTGAGGTAGGGAGGTTGAAAAGCAGGTTGTTAAATTGACCATAGGATATTGGGATATTCATTTTCAATGTTTGTGGTTGGGGCATCGAAGCAAAAAGCTGACTTTCCTAGTTCAGATTGTACGGATGGGACCTCTAGTTTAAGCCATTCACTTGAACGGGTCTGGCGAGTATTTCTTTTCCATTTTAACAGCAACGTGATGTATGATGGTAGCTTTCCATCAATGGCTTTGAAGATGAACTGGTGCCAGTGCCTGGTTCTCCTCTCAGAGAGGGAAGACCAACCTACTTTAACATAAAGGGTGCAATGGTGTAATGCTGTAATTTTCACCTGTGATGAACCTTAATGCTGAGTGATAAACTGTATCTAGGGGTAGAAGAGTGGTAAGGGCAGCATTTCTATAAATGACATCACCGTAGTCCAGAACTGACATAAAAACAGCATCAACAACCCTGTTCCTACAGATCATTGGGAAGTTAGCTTAATTTCTGTAAAGAAAACCGATTTTCTGCCTTAACTTGGTGGTGAGGTTAGTGATAATTGATATGGTTCCTGTGTCGTCACGTGCACGCTTCATCAACACGCATGAAGTGGATTCAGTTAAGCAATATTACACGAGAGGGTGTGGTTTAACGTGATCATCACCACGGCAGTGATGAGGTCAGGAACGAGACGAAGTCGAGTTCCGCAAGCATCACTGAACATTTCATCACTGAACATTTCATTACACGTTGGCACTGCTGTTTCCGCTTGTAGATCACCTCATTTCGCTAGTAGATTAAATATTTGGATGTAATTACTGCAGTGCTACTGCTCCCTTTTTTCCAGACTATGACATACTATGAGCTTTGTTATATCAGCTATTTTCAGCGATGATATTTGGTGTAGAGGGAAATTAGCCTGGGAAGAGACGGTTGAAGGTGTTCAATGGCTCTCTCTCTGAATGGCTCTGGTGCTGGCCAGAGCCATGTAATAGAAGAGTTACAATTTACAATTACAATTTACAATTTAGGCATTTAGCAGACGCTCTTAATCCAGAGCGACTTACATTTAAGCAAGAACAAAAGCATGGGAATACATCACATAAAAGCATTTATCATGAAACATGCGTAAGCTAAGAAGGTAACAGTGGAATATCTATATGATGAAACTATACATACACTATACATAATAAACTATACATATTCACTACTATGCTATACATATGTACTATGGCGTGCTATGACTATATACAATACAATTATAGTGCTGTCTACATAACATGTTACGACATTGACGGGGCAGAAACCCAGAGCCATGTAATAGAAGAGTTACGACATTGACGGGGCAGAAACCCAGAGCCATGTAATAGAAGAGTTACGACATTGACGGGGCAGAAACCGAGCGCTCGAGTGCTGTTATAATGCAGCCTGCCCTGAACTGAGACAAGCTGGAGTTGGAAATACATTGTTTTCAACGAGGGCGGCGCAAACAAGAGCCATTTTAAGCCATGTGTGCAACATGACAACTGCTTTAAAGTATTGTGCAGTAAACGACTAAAGTCTCTTTAATGTTTATGTTGAACTATTACTACAAAACAATCTAAAATAAAGGCATTTAAGATCATTAAAGCTGGGCTGTTGCCGCCCTGAGTCCAATGCATTTCTGCCTATACTTCCGGTCCAGGACTTGTCCCAGTTGGTTGTTGAAAATAGAAGTCTATGTAGGAGAGCCGGCATTGGACTGTCTATATCTAACCCTCTAAGACCCAGCGTTGCTTTTTAGCAACAATTTTATTTTATTTAATTACTAAATTATTATTCTTTTTTTTCTGTTCTTTTTTCACCTAAACGTCATCAGTGATGTTCATTGCAATGCCATTTCAATGCCATTGGTCATGATATTTGCATATAAATACCCCCCACAGAGGCTGAAATTCACACAAATAAAAAATGTCTGGACTCTGTGCAATTTTGAACATTTTTTAACCTAAGACTTTTGACCTTTACCCAAATAAAAGTAGGTAAAATAATTGTAATATATGTTTTTTGTGATCATTAGAATGTCTAGAACGTGTTTTATTCATTATTGTGAAAGTTATCCCCAAAATGTAAATTATTAATTTATTATATTATTATATAATTTTTATAAATTTTTCATCAAACTTTATTTTTTTATTTTTTTTAACATTTTTTAGTCTTAGTCCTAGTAGTACAAAGTAGTAGTAAGGTTGAAATCTATTTTTTGCAAGTTGAAATTAATGCGGGTGTTAGAGGGCTAAGGCTCTGGTGCTGGCTAGGAGGGAGGGAGGGAGAGAGGGAGGGAGGGCCACAGGGAAGGAAGGCGAGAGAGAGAGCGAGAGAGAGAGAGAGAGAGAGAGAAGGGGGCGTGGACAGTGTGAGAGGTCCTGTGCAGCTCGGGGGAAATCTCATATTAGTTTTGACAGCTGGCCTGCACGCACTGCAGAGCACACTTCTCCTCTCTGGCCCCTAACCCGCCTCTCCCACCTCCCCATCTTTATCTGCTGGACTTTGGAAACACCGGGGGGTTTGTTTGCATAAGCCACGTTCAGGACAGGTAGGACGTCTTCTTAATAACCCCTTTCTCAATCTGGTGTCCTTATTTTGGGCAAGGGGCAAAACGGAATAGCAGAGCTGGCATGAAAATAGCAGGTCTTCCAGCTTGTGAGCTTGTAGATCGGCTATTTTTTGAGAATCTTTTCAATAGGGCATAAGTAGTTTGTTTGTTGTTTTACAGTGATGTGTGTGTGTGTGTGTGTGTTTGTGTGTGGGGTGTCGTATACAGTGCATGTGCTCAGACAGGGATAGAGTTGGAGCATTGATCTGTGTCTTTGCGGGGTCCATCACAGCCTCTCAGGAGAGGCTGTGCTGTGATGGACTTGTGGGCCGCAAGAAAGCACCCTTGAGATCTAATTTCACCGTCGTTCGGCACTCGACGAAGTGCGTGACTAATCTAACCTGACTGGTTTCTGGTTTAACCACCACAGCCACATCCAGGCATTCAGCACACAGATTACAGTGCACAATACCTTTATTCTAAATAGTACAACAGATTACAGTGCACAATACCTTTATTCTAAATAGTACAACAGATTACAGTGCAGGATACTTTTATTCTAAATGGTACAACAGATTACAGTGCAGGATACTTTTATTCTAAATGGTACAACAGATTACAGTGCAGGATACTTTTATTCTAAATGGTACAACAGATTACAGTGCAGGATACTTTTATTATAAATAGTAGTACAGATTACAGTGCAGGATACTTTTATTATAAATAGTAGTACAGATTACAGTGCAGGATACTTTTATTCTAAATATTACAGCACTGCAACAATAAGGGACTGTAGTTTTTACATTGTAAATACAGTGGACAAGGACAGCCTTAATTTCCGCTCACCTTTTTTGTCAAAACGACAATAAGCAATAAGTTCGTTTTGTAAAAGGACACTTTTGCACCGTAGGACAGTGTGTCCTGTCCTCTGCTGTACTTCAGACTGTGGTGTCATCCTGGCCCTCATAAGCGCGCACACACACACACACACACACACACACACGCTTACATACACGCACACGCTTACACGCACACGCAATGCAATCTCACTCACTGATGGGGTCAGGTCGTCCTGATAATGGCCTTTTTGTCGGTTACAACGTAGTACGATAATTTGATGACACAATGTTCACATTCACTTCACTTGGCGACAACAAAAAGCCACTGTCTCATGAATCCAGCATGGGTGGGGGGAGGGGGGTAGGGGGGGGTAGGTTGGTAAGGGGGGGGGGGGGGGGAGCGTTCAACGGAAATGGCCTACATTTGAAATGACAAAAGTGGGCATCAAACATCTTTTTATGCTGTGGAAGTTACGTAACACTGAAGTGTTTTCGTGAGCGTGCACGCGCACACACACACACACACACTCTCAACACTCACTTCACGCCTTCTCAGTGCATTCGTTATATCCTATAGCTCACTGTGTCCTTGGGGGGGGGGGGGGTTCCAGGGGGTCCTTAGCAAAATGAAGAACTGTTTAACCCATTCTGACCTGAGATCAGATTCATACGAGGTTTCCACTGGACACACACTGGTCTGATTAACCCATTCTGACCTGAGATCAGATTCTAAAAATGTAAGTCGTTCTTCGATTTTTCAAAAATAGCAGACCTACAAGCTCGTATCGCGCCACTCGGTGGCGCGCTATGAGCTTGTAGATCTGCTATTTTTCAATAGCTAAAGCATAACATGATGCTAACACCAAAATGTTTAAACATGTATCCTATTTCCTATCCTTATCCTATAGGATGGTCCTATTTCATTTTTTCTAGCTATCTCAAACCTTGACAAATGTTCTCTTTATCTGGTTACCTGCTACAGAATCTGTTTAGGTTAGAGGGTAGATGGAGGGTCCGCACTCCGCAGCCATATATACATCAGTGTTGTTTTTGGCAGCAGATTTTAGTTTTAGTCATAGAGACTATATATGATCAATAGTTTTCATTTAGTTTCAGTCACATTTTAGTCACCAGGAATGTTTTAGCGTTAAGTCTAGTTTTAGTCGACTAAATATCATAAGATTTTAGTCGACTAAATCGACGGCTGATTTAGTCTACTAAAATGTATGTTTGTGGGGCGTTGATGCCCGTCGTAATGACTGTTTTTACACTTGCTGAAAATAGTCGATCTACAAGTTCACAACGTGTCGTGTGTTGTGAGCTTGTAAATCGGCTATTTTCAGCATGCAACCAAGTGTAAAATGACTTATACTGGATCTCTTGTCCACTAGTCCCTTCCTAACATTTTAGTCTAGTTTCTATTTGTTGACAATTGTCAGTATATTTAGTTATAGTTTTTGTCTACATGGCTTTTATTTAGTTAATGTAGTTTTTGTCAGTGAAAAAAGTTAGTCGACAGACATTTTTCTTGAAAACACTGTTCATTTTACTACTGGGTCTAGGAAGTGACCTTGGCAAAATGTCCTCGAAGCTAAATGAACATGGATGACTTGACATCCTTGTGTCAGGAAGGTCACGAACTAATGAACATGGATGACTTGACATCCTTGTGTCAGGAAGGTCACGAACTAATGAACATGGATGACTTGACATCCTTGTGTCAGGAAGGTCACAAACTAATGAACATGGATTACTTGGTAAATGGTGCATTTATATAGCGCCTTTGTCCAAGGCGCTTTACAGAGATTGTGCATTATACATTCACCCATTCACACACACATTCATACACCGATGGCAGCGGAAACCATGCAAGGCACCAACTAGCACATCGGGAGCAATTAGGGGTTCAGTGTCTTGCTCAAGGACACTTCGACAGTAACTCTGGGGGAGCCCGGGTTCGAACTGGCAACCTTATGGTTACCATCCAGGCACTCTACCCCTGAGCCACCGCCGCCCCATCATCCTTGTGTCAGGAAGGTCACGAACAGAGCAATGTACCGTCCGTAGGCCCAGAGTTTAAAGAGGCTTAAATTGATTAACATTATAATCATGATTTTTTTTTGTCAAATATGATTTTATTGAACAGATTATAAATTGTTAAACATTATGATATGAAATATATATATATATTTTTTTTTTTATGAAAGACAAAAAAGAGAAAGAAATCCCTTAACCCTCCCACCCATACTGCTCAGCGACACTGCATACTATATAATAAGATGATAGAAAGCTCATGGAAAACATCTGAAAAGAAAATGGCGTACAGTCAACCATATCAATGGTATCCTGTGTATTAATTGTTTCTACTCAGGTAATGGACAAGGGGCAGCCAAACCTTATCAAACTGTCTCTCCCTGTTTCTCAGGAAATACCTTATTCTCTCAAGATGAAGTGTACTGTTCATTTAACCAGTGCCTAAATGCAGGAGCCTCCTCCTTTTAAGACGAATCTTACAACTCTCGTTCTAAAAAAAAAAAACTGAACAAAACTATGGTGGCCTGTGCTGAACTATTGTTACTGCCATTTAGTATGGATACTCCTCCTGGTCAAATATTAACCCATTTAGACCGGAGTTAAAAAAAAACATTCACTTTGAAAGAATATATATTCAAAGTTTTCCGCCAACATTTTTACGATTTATTTAAAAAAAAATAGCAGACCTACAAGCTCGTAGCGCGCCACTCGGTGGCGCGCTATGAGCTTGTAGATCTGCTATTTTTCAATAGCTAAATTATAACATGTTTAAAGTGTTTAAAAGTAGTAAAGGTTGTGAAGTGGTTAAATTCACAATGCATTGTTGTAAGGTTCGGTCTCAGGAGTCCCTTCCTACAAATGTTTTATGGAGTCATAATCTTCTGACAAGCTAAAAAAAAAAAATACTAAACTTTTTTTTATTTACTGTAGGTACAGTACTTATTACTGTCTCATCACTGCTCCTTTATGTTCAGTAAAAAACATTATTTTTACAGCACATTTCATACCGAGAGGGAATCCAGACAGTGCTTTACAGAGTAATATTAAATACAGTAAAGGTACACTCTTGAGTTGGCAAATTGATAAAACTAGCCCTTACCCGTTGTGAGATATTGCGCCCTGGGTGCGTTTTCGCATTTTTTATTCACTAATACCATTGATTATTAATTCATAATTTGTTAAGTTGTAAAAGGGGCTTTGTTAAGAGAGATACGGCGGTGTTTCTGACAGACAGACAGACAGACACACATTCAGACATACAGACATTGACTGAATTATAGTATGATTATAGTATGATATGATGATGATGATAAGAGGATTTCACTGTGTAAGATATTTACTGTTAAGTGCAGACATACAGACCATAGAGTTATATCTATAGAGAAGACACCCGAGTTCTCCCATCCACTTGCATTGAGTTGCTCAAAAGCGCATGAGGCGGATTCACTCCTCCTTCCTGGTAGGAACAGAGTGCATTCTGGGACGGATTGCAATGGTGAGTGGCCCCCAAACACATGAACGCGCTGCCGTTGAACGCGCACGAGCGTCGTCCGTCGTGAACGTGTACAATGATAGTCAACGGACAGCGCGTTCATGTGTTTGGGGCCAGGCTGCAATACCTTCATTCGGCCACTATGTCCATTTCGCCTCAAGATTTCCTCTGGGTGCCTTCTCTATAAATATATATACTCTAAGATACAGACAGACAAATAACGACATGGTGCTGCTTGGGAGGGCTCCGAAACCGGTGTCATGTTAGGACATGTATCGACTGCGCTAAAGCGTGCAGAGTGCAAGCAATGGCTCCGTTATGTAAGAGTCATCTGGCCAGCAGTGGCGTTGCGTCCCCACGTCACTGACCCACGGGGGGGGATGAAGTATAAGGATTTTACTCGAGTAGGAGACAAACTTACATGACCTGTCATGTATTGGAAACCCCAGTCACAAAAAGGCGACAGCCTTTATAGCTCACTCCCACACAACCAAACCCTCAACATAGCCTCAAGACGTTCAACAAATGGGACAGTGACATCGTAAAACAAACAGGACCAACCAGCACCACAGGGGTGTGACAGATAGAGATAATATCAGACTGTAACCTAGAGGAAATACTCTCTATAACGGAGTATTATTAAATGTTTATATCTTAATTTCCACGACAATACAAGCCACCGACATGGCTTCTCTCAGGAGGTCGGCTGGCATCTCCCTTCAAGGGTGAGGAGAAGCTTGGTAATTCGGGAGAGACTCGGGAGGAGAGCCGAGTAGAAAGGAGCCAGTTCTGGTGATTTGGGCGCCTCCTGGTCTCCTCACCCCCCCAGGGAGGCTTGGGTTTTCTAGGCATGCCCAGCTGGGGAAGAGGTCACGGTGCAGAGCGAGGACCAGATGGGGGGGATGGATGGATGGGGGGATTATAATCTACATGCTCTCCTGGGAATGCTTCGGGATCCCCCAGTCAGTCAGAGCTGGCTAATAATGTGGGTCATGCAGGGAAAGGGACGTCTCTGTTGGAACGGCTGCTTTCGCTAACCCAGCCCTGGATATTGGATAAGCAGGTACATGTTACCCTATCGCACATCAGCAAGCACACGGTGGTGTAGAATGACACTAGTAGCTGTGTGCTGGATGCTCTGTGACGGCAGGACATTTATATCCCCGTTTCATCTCGCTGTTATTGTATATTATCTACGTATGTATATCAGTCTGGCAGTATACATTAACCACTTTGAGCCCTCCCACAATATGTACTGTAGTTCATTGACCGGAAGGGAAGCCCCCAGGGATCAATACAAAGTCTGCTCCTTTTTTTTTTATAAAATTTTTATCCCACGATTTTGTAACCCATTTTTCACCCCTGTGTCAATTATCTAATGTGATCCTGGGCTCTACACACCCTCCGCCAACCTGGGGAGAGCAACGGACTTGAACTCATGCTTCCTTCATGCCTGAGTGTCCAAGTTGCTCCTTTACACCTGACAGGGGGGAGTTTCCCTGGTTGGACGTACGCTAGCGTGTGGAAGGAACACGTTATTCCAACCAGTTCCTTTCCCCTCCATCAGCTGGCCAGTGGGAGGCAGTTTAGTGACCAGGATTACTGCATGTTTTTTGTGAGGGTACCTACCCTAGGTCTGCTCCTTTTTTACCTCCACACCAAATTATAAGCTATAAGCGAGTCATGTGTTCGAGTCACGTTCATCATGACGAACGACCTTTGCTGCATGTCTCCCCCTTATCTCTCTCTCTCTCTCTCTCTCTCTCTCTCTCTCTCCTGTCAATCTCCACTTGAAGCTATCAAAGGCAGAAAAGAAAAAAAAGTATCCGAGCTACAAGCTCTCAACGGGGCACAACGCAACGAGTCAAGAGCAGACTTGTAGTTCAGTTATTTTATTGATCGGCTATTTTCACTAAATGCTCGCTGTGGTTAATGGTGGTTATAATGATGATGGAAGGTCAGCGATATAATTTACAGTCATTCATTTACACACACGAGACCCACACGCAGGCACGCACGCACGCATGTGCACACACACACACACACACACACACACACACACACACACGCACACAGGCACACACACACACACACACACACACACACACACACCCTGCAGTCGATTACTTTCTCAGTGATTATTCTATCGATAGACCTTTTTGATTGAGTAATCGTGAAGTGCATTTCTTTATGCATCAGTGAATCGACACAGACACTTGAATAGATATGTTTTAATATATAAAACGGCGCAACAATGCGATGCATTGTGAGGTTGTCTAGTGTGAGGTTGTCTAGTTGTGGTATTTTGAAAAGCTTGGTGGTCAAAGCTTTCGGAAAAAGGATTTTGTTTTCCTCAAAATGTCCCCCCGATTTGATTATTTTACTAAACAAGACCATATTGTACAACATGGTCTTGTGACCTTTTCATTGATTCTCAGTGGCGGACGCTTCTGTCTGAACACTGAGCAGGTCATTCAGTCTCAGCACAGAGAGGCTTATTAGATTTCTGTCATGTCATGTCGTTCTGTTGAGGCTCTGCTTAGCAGCGCCCGCTGGCCTGAAGGCAGGGTGACCTCTGTCAATGTCTGACTACTAGGAACACAACGGTGGTTGCATAACAAGGGCTGATGAATGCAAAGCTTATGCTTATGTAAAGATGAGCTCCTGCCTGTGCATTAACATATCGTTAAATCATCTATTCTATACACGCATGCAGAGTAGCTTAGTGGTGGTATAGCCTCCGAAGGGCCAAAGTGCAGGCCTTTGTCTCTGTTTTACCATGCTGGAGAAGATGATTTACTGCAGTAAATGTGCCCACACTTGTTGGACTTGAGAGCTACTTTCAAAAATGACCAGCTCAACAAGATCTACCCACCGAAAAACATTATAATACCATTGCTGAAAATGGCTTTGGAATAGCGGCGCTGGCATTACATTTAAGACAAATGCACTTGGAATGGGAAAGCTTGTTTTTTTTTTTTTTTTATTTGTAATCTATACCCACATTTGTGCACAGCAACACTCTTGAAAACAAAGTATTGCATTGTGGTTTTGAGCTGACAGGCCCTTTTTGGAATGGAAATGTAAAGGTTATATTTTAAGGCTATACATAGAGTACATTTTACTGTATGTAGCCTCAAAATATAACCTTTACATTTCCATTCAGCACTTTCCTCTCGTAGTTGAGCAATCAATTCATCAGTCTGTTTGGGCTTAGGCCTGGGCTACACCTACAGTATATGGATTTATTTTGTTGCAAAACGGATATTTTCATCCTCTGTTTAAAAAAATAATAATCCCTGCCCTGCCCATATATACGACAAAGATATCTGTGTCCACACACACAAACGCATTGAACACAGGAGAAAATCACTGCAGTAGGAGGTTTCCATTGTAGGCTATTTGATTTACACTTATGAGGTGCCAAATACATAGGCCTATCATATTTCCTTTTTAATGAAGGAAATTAATAAGTACCGCATTTTAAAAGCCACCTACATTGTGAGTGGAAGTGGAACATGTTTCTTGCATTGTCTGTCAGTCGTGTCACGCTATGTGCGTCAATCTCCAAATCCTGGCACTCGATCTTCTCTCTCCATATAATTTAAATGATTCTGATTCATACACCCAATGATAGACACTGTATCATTGCTCTGTCAAGTCAGAAAATAATAGCAGAGTCAGACCTATAGAAGTGTCTTGTCCGCAGCCAGTTGTGTTGTGAGCTTGTAGAGTGGCTATTTTCGAGGTGTATAGTAAATGTCACGTTATAATGTAGGCTATAAGGACATATTCAGGATCAGCATTCAAGCACACACATGGTCGGCAGGCACAGTGACAACGGAAGGCATGCAGACAAGGGTTCGCCCTTTATTACCTAAACAGGAGGTGGATGCGCCATGCGCTACGGTTCACGACTGGACATCACCCACTGCACTTTATTCTCACCAACCACGCTATTTGATGGGATTTCATTCACACGCTCAAAGTCATCCACGTAATCCACCCGGTGCTCCAGAAGTTTAATAGTTTCGTCCTTTTCGATGTTCAGTCTTTTAAGTGACTGTGCACTTCTCCCACCAGATCCATTATTCTCTTTTGTTGGTCGGCAACTTTAGAGATTTCTGCCGACATGAAGTCTAGAGATTTTTTTAATCTCTTCCATCTCGTCCTCCTCAAAGTTGACAGTAGCACCTCTCTGCTTTGTTTTTTGCTGCTTTCCCGACGGCTAACCCGACTGCAAAAATAGCCTCTTCTGCTACCTGGTTCCCGGCTAGAAACGAGCCTCACCAAGCACAAACGAATAGCTTAACTGGTGTCAAAAACGTTCTCGACCCATGCAGTGCCCAAAGCCAGATGCACACAACCGCCGAGTATTACTATAAAGTAATTACAAAAAGTGAAAAGGTCTCTCCATGACCATGAAACAGAGAGCAAACTACGGCATGTCTACAATCTATCCTTGTCCTTTTGACAAAACATTATAATGTCTTATCTTTCGTCATGTTTCATCGCAATGAACAAACCCGTGGTAGGGGGGGTGTCACGATGGGTGAGGAAATGATGATGATTGATGATTTGATGATGATTGTTTATTTATTTTCGTGTCATGCACACCTTGTGCCCAACCCTCATGGGTTTATAAGACACCATTTAACATTTGCAATTACAGCATGTTTTACATTACATAATTTATGCATTTTACAGCATGTTTACATTACATCATTCATTACATTACACCTCAGATGTATACAGAGTCTTCTTTCCCAAGCTTGACAAATAAAATCTGCTACAACGAAAGTCCCTTTGGCAAAACACATCTCCATTTTTACATTGTCATTTAAATCTAGGAAATCTTCACATATAGAAGACATCTTATTAACCAAAATATCCCTTAAGTCATCGTATTTAGAGCAGTAAAAAAAAAAGTGAACTTCGTTGTCAATTTTCATACAGAACAGACAATATCTCTCATCTTCAGGGGTGGCATTAAACCTGCCAGTCTCCAGTGCTAATGGTAATGTTCCTGACCTTAACCCATTCTGACCGGGCACCCATTTTGGTGTTGGCATCATGTTATGCTTATCTATTGAAAAATAGCAGATCTACAAGCTCATATCGCGCCACCGAGTGGCGCGATACGAGCTTGTAGGTCTGCTATTTTTTTTTTTATCGAAGAACGACTGACATTTTTAGAATCTGATCTCGGGTCAGAATGGGTTCATCAGACCAGTGTGTGTCCAGTGGAAAACCTCGTATGAATCTGATCTCAGGTCAGAATGGGTTTAATGCGTGATTCTCACAGCCATGTGGCGTGTGCTGCTGGTGTAGCTGTCAGACTCACTTTACGCACAAGAATAATGGTTTCACATGTCTATGCAGTATGCACACTGACGCCACGCATTATCCACAGTTTGTCTGTAGGTCCGCAATTAACCTATTATTCAAGCTTCGCCCCTCCGCACCAATACAATAATTAATCTGGTGGCCACCGCAGACTGTAGTAGGCTGATATTATTATTTATATTGGATTGTTCGCTGGTGACGTACGTGGTGCAGTTGATGTGACAATGATGAGTTATACTTATTAACGCAGTGATATAAAAACATGAACAAATATCTGTGTGTAGTTTCCAGGCGCAATAAGCTGCATTTCTCACCTAATTATAGTAAAACATGATATGCGCTAATGAGCGGTGACGTCGTCGTTTCTCAAAGGCTCCGTTTTGCATGACTACACAGATCCACTGATCCGGAATATTTTGGAAGATCTTCACTTTTTTTTTTATCCGTTTCCAAAAAAAGCTCTGTTTGACTGGCCTGAAAACGCCGTTTGCGTGTGAAAACAAAACAAATGCGTTTTGCAAAAGAGCCATATGTGTAGCCCAGGCCTTAGTCTACCATGAAAATGTGTTAATTGATCAATTCGTATGCATCCCCCCCCATGTACATTGCTTGTAAAGTCTAGTTTTAAGAGTTTAAATTCTACCAGCCTATAAGCCACGCTACATCTGAGCCAGTATCATAATTATGCAATAAAACACCCTAAGAAAATAAACACATAAATAATACTACTAAATACTAATCATAACTAATCGGTTGGTCGCCAAATGTCTGCGACTTTTAGTCGACTAAGAATTTTGCTCAGACGATGACCAATATATATTTTTTTTAAATGCTCTAAAGTGTAAAGAGTAGCTCTCTTGTTTTCAAGAGACATAATAAGGCTCCATTTTCATCACCGCTAAACCCCTTATCCCTAAACTTCTTTGCCTTTTTTATTTTATTTTGAAAAACATTTTTGAATAGTTCCAACTAGCCAATCTATACATTGACACGTTGTGAGCTTGTGGACTGGCCATTTTAACCCATTCTGACCTGAGATCAGATTCTAAAAATGTCTTCTACGTACATCCTGACAGTTTTCTGAAAAAGATATGTTTGCGCTATGAGCTTGTAGATCTGCTATTTTTTCAATAGCTAAAGCATAACAATGCTAACACCACCAAAATGGGTTCCCGCCCCAAAATGGGTTAAAGGATAAAGTGTCTAGATTGGCATGGAGGTGCAGAATGTTGACCATGTGTGGCAAGTCACACTTCTAAAGCTTCAGAGTAACGCGTACTAGTGATGGTCATGCAGAGCTTTTTGGGACTTAACCCATTTTGGGGCAGGAACCCCTTTTGGTGTTTTAACCCATTTTGATCTGAGATCAGATTCTTAAAAATATCTTCTACATCCTGAAACATTTCTGGAAAAGCTATGTTTCTATGTCGGTGGTTCTTTGATTTAAAAAAAATAGCAGACCTACAAGCTCGGCAGATCTACAAGCTCATAGCGCGCCACCGAGTGGCGCGCTACGAGCTTGTAGATCTGCAGCACTCAATCTGCAATTTTTAAAAAAAATGTGAAAATGTGGCGCAAATCAGAGTGAACGTTTTTAAATCATCTTTGCTTCTGGTGGGGGGGGGGGGTGGTCCCTGGAACAACATATTTTCAGATGGGGGTCGCCGGCCAAATACATAATAATTCTGGGGGTCGTTGACATGAAAATGTTTGAGAACGACTGACAGGCTTTTCAGAAAACTGTCATGATTTAGAAGGCATTTGTAGAATCGTCGTCAGGTCAAATTGGCTTAAAGGAATAGTTGACCCAAAACATGTCAGATTTCTATCAATTACACGCCCCATGAAGCCTTGAATTCACAGGTTTTGTTTGTCGCATTCCTAAGCCAGCAGGAGACTCTTTTGAGTGACTTCACTGGTAATTTTTTGGGGGGTGAACTACTCCTTTAAGCATTTGCTCGACTCCTATTTCTGTATGTATAGCTCCTCTAGGATTTGAGGATGACAATGTCGGTCTGTCCAACAAACACAAAACTAGATCTATCAAACACTACTGGGTTTTCTAGTGGGAGTTTAAGACCTCATCGTCTTGTTTCTTCAGTGATATGTTGTTTTGCAAGTAGCATAGGTTTGTACTTATAGAACTAAGCTTGTATTGTTTATATACTTGAGGAGTCTTGTTGGGCTGTGGCCCTCCAACATTATGTTGACAACCAGCTCTGTGGCCTTGTGGTTAGAGTGTCCGCCCTGAGACTGGGAGGTCGGGGTTCGATTCCCGGCCAGGTCATACCAAAGACTCTAAAAATGGGACCCAGTGCCTCCCTGCTTGACACTGGGTTGGATTGGGGGTGTAAGTCCCTGCGACATACTAGCGTCATGTCCAGGGGGTGTACTTGTACATCAAGCTGCCCCTATGGGCCTCATGGCTCGGCAAGGCTACTTACTGTACTTATGTTGACATTTTTCTGTCTAGATTATAAAACAGCACAGCGTTAATGATTGTGTGAGTCAGAGTACAAACGATATCCAGGGTGGGGAGTGGACCACTGTTACTATTATGACCTGTGTGTGTGTACATCGTTGCCCTGTAAGGAGGAGTCAAGGTCCTTCCTATGACAGGAATGTCACTGGTTTGCTGTTGGGTGTGTTCGTCTTGGGGGCGAGTGTTGGAGAGCAGTGTTGACATATTCTGTGAAATAAAACCAATAATTAATCAACCAGGTCTCTGAAAACAAGCCCAAAAGAAGCAACTAGGCCACACGAGCATCGGATATTTACAAATAGCCAAGCTATGAGCTTGTAGATCTGCTATTTTTGAGAAATCGTGAAAACGTGGCGCAAATCTTTCAGAGCGAACGTTTTTAACTCAAATCTTTGCTTCCGGGGGGGTCCCTGGAACAACATATTTTCAGATGGGGGGTGTCAGTGGCCAATTACATACATAATTTATGGGGTCCTTGACATGAAATATTGAGAACCACTGATATAGAAACATAGGTATTTCAGAAAATACTGTTGTCATGATTTAGAAGACACTTTTTTTTTCTTTCATTTTGACGTCAGGTCAAAATGGGTTAAGAAACAAGCCCAACAAACCACAACCTGCAAGCCCCCACGTCCCTTATAATAAGCAGACATGGCAACACTAGTGGAGAGCTGTGGAACACGCTTGACAACGGAGCAGCTCCTTAAATCCAAATGGCAACATGGAAACTTAAAGAGAACCGATTAAATCAGACGAGTGAGAACCTGAACCGACGTGCTTTGTCTTCACAGGTGTGCTTTCACTTCCTGTTATAGGAGCTCTCTCTCTCTCTCCCCTACAACTGGGGAGGCGGTGGCTCAGGGGTAGAGCAGCCTCGGAAACCCAGACGTTTAGCGCAAACGTCGATCACTCTCTGCTGATTTTTGATCGTCTGCACCTTTGTTAAACGCACACACACGTACACCCGTACACAGTACACACTACACACACACACACACACACACACACACACACACACACACACACACACACACACACACACACACACCTCTCTCTCTCTCTGTCGCTCTAATTAATTCATGTCCAGCAGCTGGAGGATCCTGCCGGGAGATGCCGCCCTATGCCATAGAAAGCATAGGTGAGTTCCAGGCTAGGTGTAGAGTGTCCAGATGGGCATAGGTGAGTTCCAGGCTAGGTGTAGAGTGTCCAGATGGGCATAGGTGAGTTCCAGGCTAGGTGTAGAGTGTCCAGATGGGCATAGGTGAGTTCCAGGCTAGGTGTAGAGTGTCCAGATGGGCA
This sequence comes from Protomyctophum parallelum, assembly GCF_964188405.1. Taxonomy (NCBI): domain Eukaryota; kingdom Metazoa; phylum Chordata; class Actinopteri; order Myctophiformes; family Myctophidae; genus Protomyctophum; species Protomyctophum parallelum. The sequence goes on from NC_139700.1 coordinate 48,728,555, forward strand.
TAGGTGAGTTCCAGGCTAGGTGTAGAGTGTCCAGATGGAAACCACAAGGCTCCCCCAGAGTCGTAGTCCAATAATTAAATGGCTGAGGTTGGACAAAATTTGATTATTTTGTTACTCACCTGATTCTGACCGGACATTAGGTCTACTAGCCAAGATAAAAAAAGATCTACCCTATAATCTGCTCACTGCAAATACCCTAAATTTGCCGTAATCCAATATGCCACCATTGACGACCTATTTATATAAGGCAATGTTTTCTAAATGTGATTATGCTTTAACCCATTCTGACCGGGCACCCATTTTGGTGTTGGCATCATGTTATGCTTTAGCTATTAAAAAATAGCAGATCTACAAGCTCATATCGCGCCACCGAGTGGCGCGATACGAGCTTGTAGGTCTGCTATTTTTTGAAAAATCGAAGAACGACTGACATTTTTAGAATCTGATCTCAGGTCAGAATGGGTTAATCAGACCAGTGTGTGTCCAGTGGAAACCTCGTGTGAATCTGATCTCAGGTCAGAATGGGTTAAGTAGCATGTGACGTGTCAAACTAGGGGGTTTTCATGATTCTGAATCCTTTTGTGCAAAGCATTGGTTTTGCACAAAAAACACTCCTTGGGCTAAAAAACGGCCATTACGGCCATAATGTGATGAGGAATAGCACATTTTGGGGTCTTTTGGGTAAAGTGGCTAATGGCCAAATTTAGTCCAAGGAGTGTTTTTCACCAACCACAACCACAACTAGAGGCTGTATCCTGAGAGCCAGGGTTAGGGTTTTATTTGTTACAAATCTAATACAAAAGCAAAACACTTAGCCCACATGCAAATCAGCTTACGGTGAAATTGAATGTAGGGTTCAAATGGGTGACATATATAATCTCCTGCCCTGCACGCTTCCATTTAAAGCATGATGTTATACTTTAGCTGTTGAAAAATAGCAGATATACAAGCTCATAGCGCGGCACTCAGTGCCACGCTACGAGCTTGTAGATCTGGGTTTTTTTTTATCGTGAAAATGTGGTGCAAATCTTTGAATATATATGCTTTCAGAGTGTTTAACTCAAATCTTTGTGTCTGGGGGGTCGATCCCTGGAACAACATATTTTCAGATTGCGGTCGGTGGCCAAATACAGACAATTCTGGGGGTCCTTCACATGAAATATGTTGAGAACTACTGACATAAAAACATAGTTTTTTCAGAAAACTGTCATGATTTAGAAGACATTAATAGAATCGTCCTCGGGACTAAATGGGTTAAGTCGTCGTCGTCCCCCGCCCTTATAAGGACATTGTCTTAGTGCAAACGCGTGACACAAAGATGGACACAGACTTAATCAAAGAATGTGGATTTTCTTTCATGCAAATTATCTTTTTAATTGAACCATTCTTGAACCATTTATCTCCAGTCATTATTCAAAGCAAGGTTTTATGGTGTACCGTCTACCATGTCATTGTCATTATAAGTGAACATTGTTTTTTCCCAATTAGCGCAAAAATAGCATATCTGTGCGTTGTTGTGTGCCTGCCCTGTACTAGTAAGTACCCATTTAGGAAAAGGGGCCTCTGTGTCAGATCCATACTCGATGCACACCTCAGAAGGCTAGTGACAGGTGACAGGTCACCTCAGAAGGCTAGTGACAGGTGACAGGTCACCTCAGAGGCTAGTGACAGGTGACAGGTCACCTCAGAACTTGGCTAGTGACAGGTGACAGGTCACCTCAGAAGGCTAGTGACAGGTGACAGGTCACCTCAGAGGCTAGTGACAGGTGACAGGTCACCTCAGAGGCTAGTGACAGGTGACAGGTCACCTCAGAACTTGGCTAGTGACAGGTGACAGGTCACCTCAGAAGGCTAGTGACAGGTGACAGGTCACCTCAGAACTTGGCTAGTGACAGGTGACAGGTCACCTCAGAGGCTAGTGACAGGTGACAGGTCACCTCAGAAGGCTAGTGACAGGTGACAGGTCACCTCAGAGGCTAGTGACAGGTGACAGGTCACCTCAGAACTTGGCTAGTGACAGGTGACAGGTCACCTCAGAACTTGGCTAGTGACAGGTGACAGGTCACCTCAGAAGGCTAGTGACAGGTGACAGGTCACCTCAGAACTTGGCTAGTGACAGGTGACAGGTCACCTCAGAAGGCTAGTGACAGGTGACAGGTCACCTCAGAAGGCTAGTGACAGGTGACAGGTCACCTCAGAACTTGGCTAGTGACAGGTGACAGGTCACCTCAGAAGGCTAGTGACAGGTGACAGGTCACCTCAGAACTTGGCTAGTGACAGGTGACAGGTCACCTCAGAGGCTAGTGACAGGTGACAGGTCACCTCAGAGGCTAGTGACAGGTGCGTAGGGCAATAGAGCATACATTACAAAGGGGATCTTTAAAAAACAAAAAGGCCGTCCAGCACACTGTCAGACACTTGTTAAAATGTTGCTCTTTTTTAGGTCAACGTCTCGGTCAATTAGACCTTCATCAGGACAGACTTTTTAATAGATCCGTCCGTCCTCCCTGCCTTTGTCTGCCGTCCTACACTCTGTGTCCTGTCAGATCCATCCTCCCTAACCCTGTGTCTGCCGTCCTACACTCTGTGTCCTGTCAGATCCGTCCTCCCTAACCCTGTGTCTGCCGTCCTACACTCTGTGTCCTGTCAGATCCATCCTCCCTAACCCTGTGTCTGCTGTCCTACACTCTGTGTCCTGTCAGATCCATCCTCCCTGCCTTGGATGTGTCTGCTGTCCTACACTCTGTGTCCTGTCAGATCCGTCCTCCCTAACCCTGTGTCTGCTGTCCTACACTCTGTGTCCTGTCAGATCCGTCCTCCCTAACCCTGTGTCTGCTGTCCTACACTCTGTGTCCTGTCAGATCCGTCCTCCCTGCCTGTGTCTGCCGTCCTACACTCTGTGTCCTGTCAGATCCGTCCTCCCTAACCCTGTGTCTGCTGTCCTACACTCTGTGTCCTGTCAGATCCGTCCTCCCTGCCTGTGTCTGCTGTCCTACACTCTGTGTCCTGTCAGATCCGTCCTCCCTAACCCTGTGTCTGCTGTCCTACACTCTGTGTCCTGTCAGATCCGTCCTCCCTGCCTGTGTCTGTTGTCCTACACTCTGTGTCCTGTCAGATCCGTCCTCCCTAACCCTGTGTCTGCTGTCCTACACTCTGTGTCCTGTCAGATCCGTCCTCCCTAACCCTGTGTCTGCTGTCCTACACTCTGTGTCCTGTCAGATCCGTCCTCCCTAACCCTGTGTCTGCTGTCCTACACTCTGTGTCCTGTCAGATCCGTCCTCCCTGCCTGTGTCTGCCGTCCTGCACACTCTGTCCTGAAACAACACAAACAAACAACGGCTCCAGTGTAATGTCACGCCACGTCAGGACAACCTGTCCTGACCGAGCGTGTCTGTGACGGACTGACTCGTATGTAATTCCAACCCCAGCTAAACCAAGCTTTAGTTCCCCTGCTGGGGTGCATACTTAGTTTAGACTATAGTCATTGGTTAGACATAAGGTTGGTGAGGGGTGCGTTAAGACGACCGGATTAAGGTTGGTGAGGGGTGCGTTAAAACGACCGGATTAAGGTTGGTGAGGGGTGCGTTAAAACGACCGGATTAAGGTAGGGATGCTCCGATCAATCGGTGGCCGATCGATCGTGGCCGATCACCGATCGATCGTATCGGATCGGCCGTGCAAAATCCACCGATCCGCGAAACCGATCAACAAAGCAAAAATCTGCGCAGTTTTACATCCAAAATAATGTTTCACTTTCTCGGTTCGGCACCGCTACTGGAGAAATATAGCGCTGTCGAAGGCAGCGCAACTAAAATCTCCCCCCCACACACCCCAGGGAGAGAGAGAGAAAAGAGAGACAGAGCGAGAGAGCACTCACGTCTTCACCCAGCGGGTCCCCGCGAATCCCGCAATTAACCAGATACAGAGTTTATATAGCCTATAATAGCCTACACTTTAGCAAATTATCATGTCTGATGAGAATGTACTGCGCTGGACTGTACAAGCACCGTGGAGTCTGTCTCACACTCTCTCCAACAGACATCCTCAGCCACGCTCCAAAAGTGGCAGCACCATGGCTGTCACTCATAGGCTAATCACTCTGTGAGAACTTGTGTGGACTTCCTTTTCTCCACAACGGACTTTTTCGCTTCTAAACCCCTTCTTGTTGCTTTTCCCTGTGTGCGTCACTCAGCAATACGGTGAAACAGAACACAAAGATGAGTAGCCTATTTATTTTTTACACAGTGTTTGGAGCTTAGCGTCAGATTTGTTTGTGTTGGAGCGCCTCAGCTCGGTGAAAGAGTTCATGGTCAACCTCTTCCAGAGAGAGATGGAGACACTACAAACTCTGCTGGAGACACAAAACAACGCAGCACCTCTCTCTCTCTACGTCTCTCTCTCTCTCTCTCTCTCTCTCTCTCTCTCTCTCTCTCGTGTGTGCACTGCTGCGCAATGTCACAGACACAGACGCGATCAATAATATGTAGCATAAATAATAGTCAAAATATAACACTTTCCCTCCATCTGTGACTGTGATGAGCTCCTCACACTGTCACACACATAACTCCTCTCTCGTTCATGCACGCCTGCTCAAATTAGCAGCAACTGTTTGCGTAAATTATATATTTTTCCCGTTGGGGGGGGGGGGGAAGTCAGGTTCGGTGAGGCCCGGTCGTGCTGTCTCACCCCCCGGCCCGGCCCAATGTTGTTCCGCCACAGGTTGTCAACACATGCTGAGTTGACAAAGATTGACAGATTGATTAGGCTGTGGAAGTATTCACACTACTTTAGTGTGGATTTATTGGTATTGGCAATTTAAGGACAGGAGGAGGAGGAGGTGATCAAGCAGCTCCACAAGACCACAACGTTACATTGGTAGGCTCAAGGCTGCATTTTTTCCCTTTTTTTTCTCTCGAGGGTGCATGGGATGATGGGAGCCCCTCCAGCAGGCTAGGGAGCCCCGCTCAGGTTAGCGGAAAATGACCGCGGGGCGCGGGTTGCCAGATTTTTTTATAAGTAAAAAAAAAAATATATATATATATATATATTAATAAAAATATTAATAAAAATATTTAAAAAGATCGGGATCGGAATCGGAATCGGCCCCAAAAAACGTGATCGGAGCATCCCTAGATTAAGGTTGGTGTAGCCTGAGCTAACGTGTTAGGTTTCTGTTCTAGAGGGGCGGGTCGCGGCTCAGATTTGCGCACGCCCTGATTGGATCTCATCGATCTGTCCGTCACCCCCGGCCCCTCCTCTCCCCCCTAGTGCAGCGCTACGTCACATAATTTGGAGTGACGCCCACCCGGAAGGGTTGACTCCCACTTTTAGACCAGAGCGGCCAATGCGTTCCTCCAGGCTTTCAATTTTTGCACCAACAAAAATGAAAGCCTGGTACCGAGGCTAAGGTTGGTGAAGGGTGCGTTAAGAAGACCGGATTAAGGTTGGTGAGGGGTGCGTTAAGACGACCGGATTAAGGTTGGTGAGGGGTGCGTTTAAACGACCAGATTAAGGTTGGTGAGGGGTGTGTTAAGACGACCGGATTAAGGTTGGTGAGGGGTGCGTTAAGACGCCTGGATTAAGGTTGGTGAGGGGTGCGTTAAGACGACCGGATTAAGGTTGGTGAGGGGTGCGTTAAGACGACCGGATTAAGGTTGGTGAGGGGTGCGTTAAGACGACCGGATTAAGGTTGGTGAGGGGTGCGTTAAGACGACCGGATTAAGGTTGGTGAGGGGTGCGTTAAGACGACCGGATTAAGCTTGGTGAGGGGTGTGTTAAAACGACCGGATTAAGGTTGGTGAGGGGTGCGTTAAAACGACCGGATTAAGGTTGGTGAGGGTTGCATTAAAACGACCAGATTATGGTTGGTGAGGGGTATATTAAAACGACCGGATTAAGGTTGGTGAGGGGTATATTAAAACGACCAGATTAAGGTTTGTGAGGGGTGCGTTAAAACGTCCAGATTAAGGTTGGTGAGGGGTGCATTAAGGGTTGGGAGAGGGTTAGGTTTAGGTGTGCTGCCCCGTGGGAGGTTAGGTTTAGGGTGAGGGTTTGAGATAGGTTGTAGGACTAATGACTGGTCTAACCAATGACTAGTCTAAACTAAGTACTGCACCGCTGGTACCATTGGGTTTGTTCCAAATAATCGTAACACGTTTTAAGCATCAGTGCATTGTTGCAGTTGTCCTGTATTTAGTTATTAGGGCTGTCCACACAGAGAATAACTCTACAAATGAACAGTGATGATAGGATAGCGTTGGGTTGAAATGCAAATTTAGGATAGATTTTGATATGCTAGTCAACGTTTCACACATTCTTCTGAAAGTGATCATAGTCGTATTGCTCGCCACTGTTATAGTTCTGGTGTTGGACAATGACGTCCTTGAGTTTGAAGGAGTTTTATTCATGGTTATCATTCTTAGTGTGCACTAACAGAAAAGGGGCTTCTGTTATTACGTGGTGGATGTTTTGCAGTGCTCTGAAGTCCTTCTGTGACTTCTGAAGAGAAGGAATGTGTATAAAAGGCCTCACTAGTCTTCCTAGTCCAAACGCCATTTTATACTGAAGAAGAAAACGACATCACCTTTGATCAATTGAACACATTTTCAGTAGCACCGAAGAGCCGACTTTAGGACGGTACCCACCCCCCCCAGCCCCCCCCCCCCGAACCTCAAATGACGTCACATTGTAGGCTCTACAGCGCCGAACCGAGTATTCGGGTCTAAAATAGGAGTATGACTCGGCCCTTAAACCTGCTCTTGAGTATTCAGCATTTCCAGTGTATGTAAATAGAAACCGTGTCCCCAAGGTGGAGAGAGCAGGTCATGGTGATTTATACAGTGTCCCCAAGGTGGAGAGAGCAGGTCATGTTGATTTCTACAGTGTTGTTTTTGGTAGCGAATTTCCATTTTAGTTTTAGTCGACTAAATATAATACAATTTTAGTCGACTGAATCTACAGTTGATTTATGGCCGATTGATACTCCTATTTTAGAGCCGAATAAAAGTCGGTTCGGCTACAATGTGACGTCATTTGAGGTTCGGGGGGGGGGGGGGGGGGGGGGGTGTACCGTCCTAAAGTCGGCTCTTCGGTGCTATTTTTTCTGACGAGCCGAAATCATTTCGGCACTACAGCGCCGAAACAGCGGTAAAATAGGAGTATGAATCGGCCCTTAGTCTTGATGGCATTGTAATGACCGTTTTTACACTTGCTGAAAATAGCCGATCTACAAGCTCGAGCTTGTAGATCTGCTATTTTCAGCATGCAAGCAAGTGTAAAATTCCTTATACTGGATCTTCCTAACATTTTAGCCTTTTTTTTTATTTGTCAACGAAACTGTCAGTATATTTAGTCTTAGTTTAAGTCATCGTAGCTAGTTTCCATTTAGTTTTCGTCAGTGAAAAAAGGCAGTAGTCGACGAACATTTTTCACTCACTGGCCCACACTCGGTGCACACTCACTCACTCACTGGCCCACACTCGGTGCACACTCACTCACTCACTGGCCCACACTCGGTGCACACTCACTCACTGGCCCACACTCGGTGCACACTCACTCACTGGCCCACACTCGGTGCACGCTCACTCACTCACTGGCCCACACTCGGTGCACAATCACTCACTCACTGGCCCACACTCGGTGCACACTCACTCACTCACTGGCCCACACTCGGTGCACAATCACTCACTCACTGGCCCACACTCGGTGCACGCTCACTCACTCACTGGCCCACACTCGGTGCACACTCACTCACTGGCCCACACTCGGTGCACACTCACTCACTCACTGGCCCACACTCGGTGCACGCTCACTCACTCACTGGCCCACACTCGGTGCACGCTCACTCACTCACTGGCCCACACTCGGTGCACACTCACTCACTCACTGGCCCACACTCGGTGCACGCTCACACACTCACTGGCCCACACTCGGTGCACACTCACTCACTGGCCCACACTCGGTGCACGCTCACTCACTCACTGGCCCACACTCGGTGCACACTCACACACTCACTGGCCCACACTCGGTGCACGCTCACTCACTCACTGGCCCACACTCGGTGCACACTCACTCACTCACTGGCCCACACTCGGTGCACGCTCACTCACTCACTGGCCCACACTCGGTGCACACTCACTCACTCACTGGCCCACACTCGGTGCACACTCACACACTCACTGGCCCACACTCGGTGCACGCTCACTCACTCACTGGCCCACACTCTGTGCACACTCACTCACTCACTGGCCCACACTCTGTGCACACTCACTCACTCACTGGCCCACACTCGGTGCACACTCACTCACTCACTGGTAGGTACCCTCACAAAAAACATGCAGTAATCCTGGTCTCTAAACTGCCTCCCCCTGGCCAGCCGGGGCGCCTGATGGAGGGGAAAGGAACTGGTTGGAATAACGTGTTCCTTCCATGCGCTACGTCCAACCAGGGAAACTCCCCCCCCTGTCAGGTGTAAAGGAGCAACTTGGACACTCAGGCATGAAGGAAGCATGAGTTCAAGTCCGTTGCTCTCCCCTTGTCCTCCATATATGGGACTAGGTTGGTGGAGGGTGTGTAGAGCCCAGGATCACATTAGATGATTGACACAGGGGTGAAAAATGGGTTGCAAGTGATAATGCAGTGATGTAAATAGGTTTTCAATGTAATGAGTCCCAGGATGCAGGCATGGTCTTTTATAGATGAGTCCCAGGGACATTTGATGAGTCCCACTTCAACGATGTTAGGAGTCATATTTTGCCATTTTTTACAAATTGCAGCATTTAACTCCCATTTCATTTTATATGGTTATAATGTGGTTATATTCATGTAGAAAACAGAAGAAGAAATGATTATTATAACTAAAGCTAGCCAAAATAAACTAGAATAAAAAAACAGTACAGTAGTGCAGTAGTGCATCCCGTGGATGCAGAGGTCGTTTTATTACGTCCTTTTACTAAACTGCGTTTTGGGATGCAAAATGCACCCTATTTTAATCTCTGTAATGGGATGGGATGTTTACGCCCCCTCTATCATTTTTTTGTGATGACTGGTGAAGACGTTTTATCCCTGCTTCTAGTCAAGACTTGAAGTGTATTAATTTAAAATACTATGCATTTCATTTGATAATATCACAATTTAACAATGTCATGGTGTGTATCGATGCTAGCTAGACACACTAAGCTCACACAGTGAATCCCCTTGGATTGTGGGTGTGAGAGAGATTTATGTTTTGTGAATTTGTACAGTATACAGATGGCAGACTTTTAACACATTCTGGGCGTGAACCCCTTTTGGTGTTTTAAGCAAAATGTATGTTATAATTTAGCTATTGAAAAATAGCAGATCTATAAGCTCATAGCTTGTACGTCTGCTATTTCTGAAAAATCGTGAAAATGTGGCGCAAATCTTATTATATCTAATATTATTTCAGAGCGAATGTTTTTAACTAAAATCTTTGCTTCAAGTGTTTAGGTTCTAAACACTTATTTGTAACACTTTCTAAACGTGTCACAGTGTTTAGATTATAAACAGAAGAGCATGTTTAAATGCCATGATTGTAGGCTATAGTCCGGTCCGCCTCGGCAGGTTCTGTGTTCTGTCGCTGGGACAGCGGCAGGTTTCAACAGCAGGCTTGGCGTCATCGCCGTTGTCAGCCAGCGTGTTCTTGCTGGTGGTGGTTTCATTGTAAACGAGTAGCCTAAGCAGAGTAGGCTACGGTACTGTATGAAGTCTACCTCCCAGCCCTGGCAGAGTAGTTCTGGAATAGTTCCAACGGATTGTGTGCCCCTGGTTTTGCCCTAGTGGGACTGATTGAGGGTAGCTACTGGGACGTAAGTCGGGACTTGATCACTCCCGGCTCGGTCGCCTGAGTGACGGGTATGATGTTCGAGAGACCCGAAACCACGTTGACCTCAGGATACATCACTGAGGATACGTCCCAGGTGATGACCTTGGGATACATCACTGAGGATACGTCCCAGGTGATGACCTTGGGATACATCACTGAGGATACGTCCCAGGTGATGACCTTGGGATACATCACTGAGGATACGTCCCAGGTGATGACCTTGGGATACATCACTGAGGATACGTCCCAGGTGATGACCTTGGGATACATCACTGAGGATACGTCCCAGGTGATGACCTTGGGATACATCACTGAGGATACGTCCCAGGTGCATCCATGCCATGTTTTTTAGTTATATGCATGCATACCCTTACCTTACATACCTGGCAGGTGAAAACAAGCACCCAGATTAGCATTTCAATGCCTGATCTGCATGTAGTATTGCAGAGGGGCAGCGGTGGCCGAACGGTTAGCGGTTAGCGGTCTTGATACTGGAAGGTCGCCAGTTCGCATCCCCGTAACCGGCACGTTAAAACTACCACCGCTGAAGTGCCCTTGAGCAAGGCATTGTGAACCCCTACCATGACATGTTCTACGAGCAGGGTGTGGCTGTAAACAAGTCCTTGGCTTAGTGCACTTCCCTGCATGGTAAACAAAGAACTTTGCTTACTTTGCTTTACTTTCCCCCCCAAATGGCATAATGATATGGTCCCTGGTGGTCCTGGCCTTGTGTGATTATGCCCATTTGTGTCCGTTTTGTGTTCTTCTGTCTGTCCAGTAGTTTTAGCTTTTTTATGTGTCACATTATGCTGTTCTAACGCTTCAATTTCCCCTCTGGGATTAATTAAGTATATCTCATCTCATCTCATTTGCTTAGTTTAGTTTAGTTTATTAGTTTGTTTTTTTCTTCCATACAAAACATTCTTAGTTCATCAGTATTTTTTCTTATTCTTATTCTGGAAAAAAAAGGGTATAGACTGAAGCCTAGGCCTATTACGTCTACCCTTTTGTCCATTCAATTAAAATAATATATAAAATAATTAGCTTTTTGAAAAACAGGCAAAAAAAACAAAAAAAACAAGCAAAACAATATGCTAATAATAGTCACAGTAGTAACATTTTCACACAAAACCAAAAGAAACAAATGCCACTTGAATTGAGCCTTTACTCTGTATAGCTATTTAATGCTCTTTTTTTGAATACCTTCTTTAGTTTATCCTTAGCTCCACAGTCTTTCAGTTCATCATCACATCTATTCCACAGCTTCACACCCTTTATCGTTATACAATTACTTCTCACGCCAATCCTTTTTTTTTCCCGAACATACATTTTCCTCTGAGTGAATAACAGCTCTCTCTCTCATTGTGAACAATTGGATACAGTCTGGAAGTGTTTTCATTTAGGCTCTAAGCAGTATCTAATGTTTTTAACTCAACTAAGTCCTTAAATTTCAACGTATGACATTTTATAAATAATTCATTGGTGGGGTGAATATAGTCAACTCCATTTATAATCCTTATGGCATTTTTTTTGCAGTAGGGTGATACAGTTTGTGTTGGTTGTATAGGTGTTGCCCCAGACTGTAATATATGGAGTTATGAATGAGCAGTACAGGATATATAATGACTTCTGGTCCAGGATATGTTTAGTTTTGTGCAGTATTGCAATAGATTTCGATATCTTTGCTTTTATATACTTTATATGAGGTTTCCAATTTAGTTTATTGTCAATGATTACTCCCAAGAGTTTGTTCTCCCACACTCTTTCTATTTCTACTGAGTCAATGTCCTCACTGATTGTACGGTTTCCAAACACAATACATTTTGTTTAGCTTACATTCAGTGATAGCTTATTTATATCAAACCATTTCTTTAAATTCTTCAACTCCCCTTCCACTGTATCCAATAGTTCATTCATTTTTTTTCCAGAGCAAAGTAAAGTTGTATCATCTGCAAAATTAACAAATTGTAACCGGTTTAATACTCTACAAATGTCATTTATATAAAGAATAAAAAGCTTTGGGCCCACCACCGAGCCTTGGGGTACCCCACAGAGGACTTTCCCTGGTTCTGAGTTGACATTATTGATATTGACAAACTGATGCCTATCTTCAAGATAACTTCTCATCCATTTGTATGCTACATCTCTAATGCCATAATTATCTAGCTTCTTTAATAGTATTTCATGATCTATTGTATTGTAACGCTTTGCTTAAATCAATAAAGATTAGATACCGTTGCTAACATTGCAGTGCTGTCTCCTGTCCACCAGGGTGCAGTGTTTCACCTGGAGGAGGAAGAGGAGGACCACCAGGCGCCGCTGATAGCTGAGGACAGCAACGACATCTACATCCTGTCGGGAGGAGGAGAGCAGCAGCCCAGCCCGCCCTCCTCGCTGCTCTGCGCCGACGCCGTCGACGGCTCCTCCCTTCTGCACGGCTCCTGGCAGACGGAAAGCCTGCCCGCGTCTCTGGCCGGCCACGAGTCCTGGGCGGCGGTGGGCGGCGGCATCATGGACCACCCCGAGGACGTGAAGAGCCTGGACAGCATGGAGGGCGTGGCGCTGATGGCGGAGGAGCGCAGCGAGAACAACTCGTCCAACTCGGACATCGTGCACGTGGAGCGCGAGGAGCTTCTGGAGGCCGAGGGCGCCGCCGAGGAAGAGGAGGAGCCTGGGCTCCAGGAGAGCATGATGAGCGTCCTGGGGACGGAGAGCGACCTGGCCGAGCTCAGGGCGGAGTTTAGAGACCACACCCCCACGCCGCCTCCGGCGCCGTCCTCCGAGACCGAGTCCTCGGCCGGCCCGACCTCCCTGGTGTCGTTAGAGGAGTCCGTGGTCATGGTCGACGTGCCCCCCCCCGCGGTGCTGAGCTCGTCTCCGGAGCCGTCTCTCACAGCCGCCTCCTCGGAACCACCAGGGCCTCTTCTTCCCACTGAAGCTGCTGCTGCTCCCGAGCCAGAACCTCCCGTGGCACCTGTTCTGGCGCTAGAACCGGACCCTGAGCCACAGCCTGCCGCCGCCGCCCCAGAACCAGTCCAAGCGGCACCGCCAGCACCGCCGTCTCCAGCCAAGGAGGACCCCCCAGCAGCACTGGTAGAACCCCAGACCACATCCCAACCGGAGCCGGAGCCGGCTGTAGCCCCTCCTCCCCCACTACAGGAGCCAGAGGCCGTGGCCCTGCTGGCGTGCCCCTGCTTGGAGGAGCCGGTCGAGGCCGCCGTCGCCGCCACCGCCGCGGAGGAGGAGCCCCCGGTTCAGACGGAGCCCGAGCCAGAGGCGGAGCTCCCCGTGCTGCTGTACGGAGGCGCCGCCATGGTGGCGCTCGCCGCTCTGGCCATCTACGGCGCCCTGACCTACCGGAGGAAGTAGAAGAATAGCACAGTTACTCTATAGCCTCAGGGGAGGATGCGACGCTGCAGGGCATTGGCGTGAAAACGAGTCTTTAAGGTCCTCTGCTGCACACAGAGCGCGTTTTTCGTATTTTTAGCGGTCGTTTCTCCCGTCGGTTTTTCCGAAAAACGCGTCTCTGTGTGCAACCACCTTTATTGGATCGGACATGAAAAAGTTGCGCATAGTCAATTGTTCATGTTTTAGTTGATCGTCGTTATCGGGCGCATTTCTACCTGCAATGTTTTTGAATGTCTCGACTGTGAATTCACCTCCTGAGGTCCCCTCATGTCCCCTCAGCTCCCCTCAGGTCCCCTCTGAGGTCCCCTAGAGAATACTGGACAACTCACCCCGGTGCTAGCCCGTTTTTCCTCCCGGAATTTTCACCAGTGAGGGGGATAACTTTGTAATATGCTATTGGCTGTTTGTATTCTTTTTGGAAAAATGTAAAAAGATACTCCTGTGGAAAGGCTATATTATTTTATAGACTTCACTGTAGTAGCTTTTCATAAATTATATTTGTACTTGCGGTCATGAAAGTTTATAGTTAGAGAAATTCAAAGTCCAGCAGTCTGCTGTCCAGCCTCTCCCACCCCTCACTGGGGAAGATTCTGGGAGGAAAACAGAAACGGGGTGAGTTGTCTTGTTACCCCCCTAGAGACCTCATCATTTCCCAGGCTTCACTGCTGGACATCAGGGCTGCATCGCTGCCTCGCTACCTTCACAATGACCCACCAGGTACAACCCGCACAGACCAGCGTGAAAACTGTGCTCTTCTGTACTTCCATGTTGTTTCCTCCGTTTCTCAACTTGTTTTGCTGTTCTGTTGGTTCTTCACTCCCCCCCCCCCCCCCCCCCCTCTCTCTGTTTATTGTTGGGGAAGGGGCTGGGGGCATTCATTTTGATGAATGAATGCACTCAAGAAAATAAAATGTGAAAATTGAGTTGCGTGTGCTATGCTATTTGTGGGCTGGGTTTTGTCTGACGGTAAAGCTCAACACTCATAGTGGTCGTTGCTTATTTAAGGGTAATTTCACTTTAAAACACTTCACATCAGCTCAGACAGTTTTCAAGGCTCTTGATTCAGTATTTAGTTTAATATAATCTCTCAAGACTGTCCTGTAAATTAATACATTAAATCCAAGTAACTAATCTCCTCATTCATTAGGATGATAACCAGTTACTAGAACCAGGGACCTGGTCCTGAGTCTAACATGGAGTCTTATGTGGGAATGTTTGATCAAATTAATTATATCTGTCTAAAGGCTCATTCATAGTCTGTAGTTTCGGTGGTGAGGTGACCACCGAACTACAACATGACGTCACTGAGGTGACCACTGAACTACAACATGACGTCACTGAGCCGCGGTGAAAAGCAAACCACCGCCACCGCTCCAGCCCTTCTCTCTGTTTTTACTCACCACCGCTCCACGTTATTTCAGCTCACCTCACCTCACCACCGGAGCGGTGGTCACCTCACCACCGGAGCGGTGGTCACCTCACCACCGGAGTGGTGGTCACCTCACCACCGGAGCGGTGGCCGGTGGTCACCTCATCACCAGATCGGTGGCCACCTCACCACCGAAAATGCAGACTATGAATGGGCCTTAAAGGGACACTTCACCCTTTTTGCAATAAAATATATGTTAATGACCTTTAGAAGCTTTAGAACACTAAAGACCCTGGGGGTCTTTATGTGTGTAATATGTGGTTTTAGCTATTTTAGATTGTAGCAGTGAGCAGTGTCTCTGATGTCATGGACACTGGGCTCACTACCTTCCTGGACTACAATTCCCATAATTCTTTGGTGCACTGCTCCTCCTTGTGGATTGGGGGAGAGCTGTCTTACTGAGACAACATGTAGTCCAAGAAAGCTTAGAGAAGGAAAAGACACCAGCGTCATGGTGTCACGTGACTGGACGCCGGGGCTGCGCCATGACACCCCACCACGCCCCCATGTGCCAAAACTCACACTGGAAGTTTGATGAATACATGGGAGTGGATGGGAGACCGCTGGACATCTTGTAAACAAACATTATTTATGACCGATAGCGACCTTTGTCATATAATCGGTCCAGGAATATAATAGAAGACATATCACAGATTGTTTTCCGACTGGGTGTTTTTCGACTTGCTAACTGTTTAATTTTACTCAGGAATTTAAAGAGCACAGTACGGCTCTGGGCTGAATGGGCTTATAACCTGACTCCGCCAGCTGGTGGCAGTATTGGGTTCACAATCCTGCCTTGAAACCCCATACCTATTGTTTTTAATTCATCAACATTACAAACTAAATAACGCTTAAAAAAATGTTGAGAATAAAGGATTTTGCAATATTACAAGTCAGTGGTGTTTGATGAAATACTTTTTTTCATATAGCCTTAGGACCAACCCGCCTAGTATAATACAACAGTAGTTTTAAGTAGTACACAGTGATGAATCTGCTGCCGAAACTGCTGGAAATGTATTGGAGTGAATGGAGCAAAGTATAGACAAGCATATAAATAAACACTTTCTGAATGATTGAGACCATTGTAAAATAAACGCTTCTGTAACATAACATCACACATTACTTTCTACTGTCTTGAAGTCACCAACAAGTGCCTAGTAGTGGTCTAGGTTTACTGGCGCCCCCCCCCCTATTTTCACACCGTGTAAAGTACCGTGCCGAATTCAAATAGCCACTACTTTGCATAACAACAGCTTTAACTGTTTATATACCTGAGCTGACTGTGAGCGCACGTAGCCGGTAAGCATGCCATGCACACTTGACTTACAGGAGTGTGGACTGCATGGCTCCAGTAGGCTACTGCTGCTGTGTGGTGTTCTCCTCCATCAAATAACAGTTACAGATATATTCGTCCAAAGCAAACCTTTTAGTTTCGCTAGTGTCCAGTAAGGATGTTTGTCTGACCATTTTAAGTCTACTTTTGTGTTTTAGGCTTAGGCTATACAGCTGTTCTGTGTGCATGCCGCGATGCGTGCGTGCGCGTCACGTTCCGTGGTACCAGTACAATTTCATTTAGCCAGTCATTCATTCATATTTAACTTGAAACTGAATAAGGCAATGTCTGGAGTTGATAGAGCAAGCATTAACTTCTTTAAGGCATGCCTATGCCTACTATATTTTGAGGGACACTTAAATCGTTTAATTACCTCTACATTTCACATGCAAATATTATACTTTCACTACAATTATTAGTTATTACTAGACTACTATTACGTTGTATTGTACTACTTAAAACTACTGTTGTATTATACTAGGCGGGTTGGTCCTAAGGCTACTGTTAATTTGCGTATTTATTCTGAAACTTAACCACTTGTAGAGCATATTGTGATAGGCTACTGCTAGTCAACTTTTACTTTAGTGAAAACACCACTGACTTGTAATATTGCAAAATCCTTTATTCTCAACATTTTTAAAGCGTTATTTAGTTTGTAATGTTAGGCTTTTGAAGGCAGGATTGTGAACCCAATACTGCCACCAGCTGGCGGAGTCAGGTTATAAGCCCATTCAGCCCAGAGCCGTACTGTGCTCTTTAAATTCCTGAGTAAAATTAAACAGTTAGCAAGTCGAAAAACACCCAGTCGGAAAACAATCTGTGATATGTCTTCTATTATATTCCTGGACCGATTATATGACAAAGGTCGCTATCGTTCATAAATAATGTTTGTTTACAAGATGTCCAGCGGTCTCCCATCCACTCCCATGTATTCATCAAACTTCCAGTGTGAGTTTTGGCACATGGGGGCGTGGTGGGGTGTCATGGCGCAGCCCCGGCGTCCAGTCACGTGACACCATGACGCTGGTGTCACTTCCTTCTCTAAGCTTTCTTGATGTAGTCCAGGAAGGAAGTGAGCCCAGTGTCCGTGACATCAGAGACACCGGGCTCACTGCTACAATCTAAAATATCTAAAACCACATATTTCACACATTAAGACCCCCAGGAAAGTGTTCTAAAGCTTCTAAACGTCATTAACATATATCTTTTTGCAAAAAGGGTGAAGTGTCCCTTTAACTGTTGAACCAATAAACATAAAGACTGTCTGAGGTGCACACAAAAGACTGAGTAGATGTGAAAAATACCCCAGAAGTGTTTTAGACTGTGAAATTCAACTTTTAAGTTGTAATGGACCAGAAACTTGACAAAGAAAAGGGGATTTAAAAACATATATATATATATATTCTCTCCACCGGAACTTTGACGTTACTTTATTTCCAGATATGAAAACTACAGGACGTTTACTGGTGGATATTTGAATCTGTTTTAGATGGTATGAAAAGGCAAGCTTAAATACATGTGGCAGAAAAGGTATACGATTGGTGTCATTGCTAAAAAGATTTTATCTTTACATTTAGGGAATTATTGCCATAATTCCCATTACAAAACACGACAGTTGGAAAGGCTTTCTGTTCTGAAACTTGCACCCATGGGACCTATAAGCTGCTTTTAAGTCGACAGGCTGTCGGGACACTTTGATTGAATCAGTATTTTGTCATGTCAACTTGCCTGTTTAAGTTTGAGATCTAAAATAAAACTGGTTACATCAAATCACAGCCCAAGTAGCTGAACGGGATCCTTTGTATTATGGCAATATTGTATATTTAATAACAACCAATCGCACGGGGTTGCGGCATGGGGTTGCCTTGTAGGTGAACAGCTGCTGCTTCTAGAAAACTATCTAACATTTCAGTAATTTGTCTAAATATATTACTAAGTTATATGAAAAAGGACACAAATCTAACTAATTGAACTTTGATAGCAAAATGTTCTCATATGGGTGATAGTAATCATACCCCCTGCCCCTTAATGTAAGAGGTGTGAATGTACTGGACCTGCAGCACTTGATGTCTTAACAAAAAATGCATTATCTTCATTCAAATCGCGTGACTGGGTGCATCTTCATTTGTTTTCCTTAAAAGGTGTCGTACGAGCGTTGTTGACACGTCGTGGGGCCTTTGTCACTTTTACTTGGATTTTCTCCTCAAAATGTTTCTTGCATTGTCATGGTGGTTATTGAAATGTCTCAAAACATATCTCGAAATCAAATGAAAACACATCACGCTTCATAAAAACGAGTGTCGGCGCTAAGTTTAGTCCAGTGAAATGGATATGGGGGGGGGAGAAAAAGGTAATGGTGAAAAAGGACCCAAAACTCTCATACACTGTTAATTAGTGCTGCTACTGTCCTAATAGTCATTGTAGTAACGAGGTGAATCCCAGTATTTATCGTGCCAGTCTGCCGTTGACCCCATGATGTGCCTATGCTGCCTATATTGTACCTATATATCTTCCGACTACTGTTTCTCCACAATCAACCCATCTCTACTTCAGATGGTTTAAACTATATCTACCTGTATGACAAAAAGTTAAATAAGCTGTTGATTACAGTTTAATTACGTGTCTTTGGGAAATGTATTCCAAAAACTAGAAAAGGGGCAATTCCTCAGTTGCTAATCTTTGTCAGTGATACTTTTTTTTTTTTTTTTTGCTGTACTTTGAGCCAGGAATGTGAATGACGACCTTAGCCTTTCAAATAAGTCTGTCAATTTAGCTGGGCTGGTCAAACCAGTTTATTTTTTCCCCACGCTCTTAACAGTCATACTCGAGATCATTACATTTTCAAGTTATGTCAATACCAAAGTACCTCCCCCTCACTGCTGCTGTCTGACCAAAACCCACCATGTTAACGGCTTTCGGTTAAGAATATTCTGAAAATAAGGGATAGCTACAGTATGCTTCCAAGACATCGCAATCTAAAGAGTTGTGTTATTTATGCCAGTGTTGCATGGTGATGCTCATAGATCGGAGCATTAGTTAGAGAACAAAGGGAAAGTGTGTCATTTGAAGACTGAAGCAGTATGGATGTAAATAGCTCCATACATGGGAGTTTGTACTTTGTACCAAGTTTGCTATGATTCAGAGTTCAGAATAAATTACAAATTAAAAGAGCCTGTCTGTGGTGGTTTGTTGACAATTTATTTTCCCTTTTGCAAATTTGTAATACTTAATTAATGAAAACTCATTTCAATTCAAGTAAGCCACATGAGGTACAAATTCATATAAATATCAATTGTCACAATTTAAAGGGATCATTTACACCAAAAAATACTTTCTTTTCCCCCTCCTATGTATTACTCATGCCATGGAGCCTTGAATTCATGAGACAATTTGTGGAGTCTCTCTCCATTGAGTCCACCGGTCATCAACTTATTTGCTTAGGAATGTGACAAAAACAAAATAAATGATAAATTCATGGAATGTGTAATCGATAGAAAAATACGTCATTTTTTTAGTGAACTACTTGGAGGTTTAAAGTATAGTGAACAATGAATGCACCAGTGATTGATCAATGACTACAACTGTACTGCATTGATATAAAAATAAATTTAACACTTTAAGCAAATGTAAATAAACATGAATACTTTAGCCTTTCTGTCCTGAATTACATTCAGAACTACTGTAACTGAAAAGAAAAATAAGTAAACAGTAGCCATCATACCCGTAGCCTACTCATAAAACGGAGGTAAACGTGTCGGTAACAATGAACCAAAAACAAACTCACAGTTAATTTGATATGAAGAACCAACTTCAATTTCATTTTCAAACAGAAGTTTTTAGGGTTAATTTCAGGCTCAGTGGTTCTACAAAGAGGGACCTTCAGGGTTCCAAATGGATCCTTACAGGCCTGTAAGTAACTCTGAGAATGTATAAATTGAACCATTTGTACACTCAAGGAGTTGTTGGGGGGGGGGGGGGGGGGGGTCCTTGGAAAGGTTTGAGAACCACTGCTGTTAGCTCAAAAAGTCATCTTCTGTCCCCCACGCCGGTGGAGATGTAGTGCAGTGCGGTGTTGAACAGGCTCCGTAGCAGCCGCGGGGTCTGTCTGCACACGCCCCTCACCAGGGTGAGCATGAGAGCCACGATGACGCGCTCCTGAGGCAGCTGTTGGAGGTGGAGGTGCTCCAGGCCGTGTTTTACGACCCACTCCACCTCTAGGGTGAGGTGGTTCTTCCACTGCTGCTTGTTCCGCAAACAACAGAAAGTAACACATGAGTTCAGTTCAGTACGGCTACTTCACCACATATTACAACATACTGTTGGTGCTGTTGAAAAGGAAAAAAGAGAACAGCCACCACTCTTTAATGGGTAGTTTGGGGGGTTTTCTATTTGGCATTCTACTTCTCTAAATAAAGACCTAGAGACCGCAGACTCTCTAAACAATGTTATAGTGAAGCACACAACGTCTATATCCCGGACATGCGCTGCGCACACACACACACACACACACACAGTGTGTGTGCGCGTGCTTTTCCATTAGGTTTTCTCTTTTTCTCACTCACAAACACACTTCCTCAAAACATTACACTATTCTCTCTCATATACACATACTGCGCACGCACACACACACACACACACACACACACACGTAACTGTATGAGTAAGCTTATATGTTACCATATACTGTATTTAAGAATAAGCTGGTCAAGCAAATTATTTGACTATATTATGTATATTCTTTCAGAGCGAATGTTTTTAACGTAAATCTTTGCTTCTGGGGTGGGGGTCCCTGGAACAACATATTTCCAGATGGGGGTCGGTGGCCAAATACAGATTACTCTGGGGGTCCTTGACATGAGAAAAGTTGAGCACCACTCACTTTTTTCCCCTGAAAACTGTCTGATTTACAATACATTTTGTAGAATCTAGTGCCAGGTCTAAATGGGTTGTGTAATAACACGAGTTTTTCGTGGCATGACTCACGTTGACTGGGGAGTTGAGCAGTTTCCGGGCCAGGTTGTTGGTAGCTTGTGAAACCACGTCATGTTCGAGCTGGTCAGCGATTTCCCTCAGCTCCGCTGCGATCACCCTGGCTTCTGCTTCTTCAAAGTTCGCTACAAGGACAACAACACATGGGTCTGAAAAACTTCTGCATCTACCACTTCCACGTTAAATTTGGCTTGCACTTTAACCTATAAACATATTATTCATGTGTGACTGTGAAGTAAGTTGAGTGAGTTACTTTGGCCTGCATCAACTAGATGTTCCCTTCCCCATCAGAACCAACATCAACTATTAAAATAAAAAAGCAGCCTTACACAGACATTTGTGAAAATAATTAAACCAGTTGTTGACATATTGAATACTGCCAATTAAACTATTTCCTGAACAGCAATGGATGTAAAAAATGAAATAAAATAAACGTGTAGGCTACTATATATCATAGCAGTTAAGATTAATACTATAATTGTTTATGGTTATGTCAGTGATGTGGCCTGCACACCCACCCTCCCATTAGCCAATTTTAATGTTAATAATAATAATACACTTTATTTATATAGCACCTTTCATACAGAGTTGCAGTTCAAAATGCTTCAGAGGCAGGACAGAATCAGGTACTTTACAGTTAGGTCATAACATACTGTATATCATATCAGACACGGGTCATAAATTATGACCTGTGTCTGATATGAGCCAATACACCAGAGTATGCATAGAATCATGAACATAAAGGGAAATAAAAGGTATATCATTAAAAAAAGACTTGCATAAGATCATGACAATAAGATTTATTAATTAAAAAGAATAAGCACGGTAGCGGGGAACCTTCTATAAAGTGCTATGGGATGGATTGAGAAGGCAAATCTAAAGAGGTGTGTTTTTAATTGTTGTTTAAAGACGTTGATGGAGTTGGAGCCTCTCTGATTTCCTGAGGAATTGTATTCCACATAGTTCTGGTGCATTAGGAGGAGAACGCAGCCTCTCCTATTTTCTTTAGTGGTTTCTTAGTTTCTTTCATTTTGTGTCTTAGTAAACCTGCTGTGGAGGATCTTAGTGTTCTGGATGGAGTGTAATGGACGGTGATAGAGTGTCTGTTATGTATGTATCCAACCCAAATGTTGGAGACAGACTACAGCATCTTGCAATGGGCCTGGTCCACAAGATTCGATACACCACCAAGATAGTAGATACCCATGTACCTGTCTAAATACTTCCTTAATGTAAACGAAGTCCACACCCACAACACCAGAGGGAGTGCAACAAACCATGTACAACCCAGATTCGGCACAAACGAGGGACTAAATTATTTTCGCTCCTATGCCACCAAAATGTGAAACGCCCTACCAACAGTCATTAAGACATGCAAATCCCTTGACTCCTTCAAAACCGCTCTCAAAGGGCACCTACGGATGGCTGCAATTCGAAACTGGCCTCTGTAAAATCTGAATCCCCCCCACCGCCACCCCCCCTTTCCCCTCACTGTATATGTATGTATCTTTTCCCTTTTTGCTTCCTATATGATGAATTCCTGTTCTGTTCTTTAACTACATAGAAGTGTCTATTTGTACGTCTCTAAATGTTTTGATGAATTGAACAATGTGGACCCTCTTGTAAACGAGTGTAATGCTTAATTGGGTCGTCCACTCACAGTTAACAGTCTTTATATTGAGTTTGTGCTTGAAATGTACTGTAATTCTGCAAATACATATTTCAATCAATCAATCAATCAATGGGTTGTTGGATAATCCTAAATCAACTCACCGCCAGGCCGGTCCAGTTGGACCAGAGGTTGCATGTCTCCAGGGGCTCCTGTGATGATGCAAGGGAAGTGGCCATCGGTCTGCAGGTCTTCATCGAGGCCAAAGCAGGGGCCATTAGAGGTAGGGGCGGGTCCCGACCAGCAGCAGCTGGGGCCATTAGAGGTGGGGGGCCCCGCCCAGCAGGGGGGGCCACCGTTAGAGTCACAGTGGGTCAGACTGAGCTCTCTGCCCAGGGAGTCCAGCTCATTGAGAAAGTCCACATCGACTGCGCTGCTTCTCGGGGTCTGTTGGAGGAAGGACAGCAGCACCAGGGGAGCGTTAGAAAGGCCCACCGCCGCTGCACTCCCGGGGAAGTTCATCCTGCGATCTCTATCTGAAATTATAAATGAAATTAATTATCATTCACCAGTTTATGATTCGCATTCAGTCTAGTCACTATAGTCTACATTAAATCGCAATTTTGTTTTGTCATCTGGGGACCCCCAGGGGTCCTTGAGGGAGTTCCAGGGGGTCCCCAGCTAAATGATAGTTAGGAACCTTATGGGTCTGTAACTCAGTTAAATTAACAGTGGTTTTACAATATAACTCGGGGTACCAGAGATAGAAAAGCCATTAAATCGGGGGTCCGTATAGCATAATGCGTGTGAAACTGGGGGTCCTTGAAATTTACATGTTTCGGAATCACTGCTAGAGCCGTAAAAACCCTCCCTTATGGGGTCAATTATGTTTTCAAATGGGGGGTGGGCTAATACTGTACTGTAGTAGCTTTTCATAAATTATATTTGTACTTAGGCTGTCTGCTGTCATGAAAGTTTATAGTTAGAGAAATTCAAAGTCCAGCCGTCTGCTGTCCAGCCTCTCCCACCACTCACATTGGGGAAAATTCTGGGAGGAAAACAGAAACGGGGTGAGTCTTCTTGTTACCGGCTAATACATGTTTGGGGGTCCTTGACACAAAAACGTCTGGGAGATTCAGTGTAGACCACTGGGGTCTACACAGACTAAATCTCTTCTATTTTGTTTTGTAATATAATGTTTCTGGTTTAGGGTTCAACAGAGTTCAACTATAGTGGTTAAATGTTGCTAGTTTCTATTTACTTTGTTGGAAGTGAAACCTGCTGCACACCACGCTATGGGTGAGACATAATAGGCTAAAAACTAAATCATAACAAACGTTTTATTGATTTTTAATAATCCCCAAGGAAAATAATCAGTTGCAGCCCTGCTAAAGGTTACATCATTGTTAGCCACTATAAGCTAATACTAATCAACAATCAATAATCATCAATAAATAAATCACTCACCCTTCAGTTCGTCAGCTTTATGCACAACTTGAGCCGCGGTATGTATTATAATAACACTGAATAAAAATACTATTATTCAACAACCAACTAAACTAGCCGTCCTGTCGCATTGCACGCGACACGACGGATTGCGCATGTGCAGGAGACAGTAGGACAACACGAATATAATAATAATAATAATACTAATACGGAGAGAACGCGACGAAAAGGTTTACTTTTTGTAAAAGTTATTCCATCAACAACGTCCTAAAGGAGTCCTGTGGTTGTTGTCATGAGACTGAATGCCCTCAATGCCCTGCGTGCTGATCTGGAGCCTCTGATAAACACTCTGGATGGAAAGCCCCTCAAGTTCTCCTGAATCTCCTCCTCTCTGTAGCCGACCTGAGATCAGATTCATACGAGGTTTCCACTGGACACACACTGGGTCTGATTATAACCCCATTCTGACCTGAGATCAGATTCTAAAAAAAAAATCAGTCGTTCTTCGATTTTTATTAAAAAAAAATAGCAGACCTACAAGCTCATAGCGCGCCACTCCGTGGCGCGCTATGAGCTTGTAGATCTGCTATTTTTCAATAGCTAAAGCATGACATGATGATAACACCAAAATGGGTTCCCGTTCAGAATGGGTTAACATAATTATACTAATTATATCATTATTAATATAGTTATTATATCGTTATATATAATAAATTCATTATATGAATGAATATATACTCTAAATGTTTACGCTCGCTCTGCACTTTGCAACGGATACGGAAACGGTCACAGTGTACGTATGTAATTAACGGATACAGTAAGGCGGGCTTTAGACCGGATGTGATCACTCGACAGTAAATAGAACCCTGGCTGGGGCTTCCTTCCCTCAGCTACTGCTGGAAGGAAGCCGGGTGACGTCATAGACATATGGGTGACGCAATAAGGTGGAGTTTGTTTTTCAGGCGGAGCAACTTTTGGAATGGAGTGACAAGATTATGATTACATAGTTTAGCATTTATATTGCCTTATTTTTTATTTCACTTATCTTTTTGTTTTCAATTCTATTTTTAGTGGATATTTGGGAGTGGGGGAGGGCCGGTAGTCTAGTGATTCTCAACCTCACCAGTGTCCAGTGGTACTTGACGCCCCCTCTGGTGGTACACAGAGGAACTTCCCCCCAAAAGAAAAAAGGGACATATTATAGAAACAAATATATATATATTAGCCTCGGTCCCAGGCTTACTTATCTGCGAAAAGAATATATGTGTATGTATATATATATATATATATATATATATATATATATAGGCCCAAAATACTTCTATGAATTATTTATAACTCAAGATATCATGGAAATGGGATTTAAAAGCAGGTTTTGCTTTCCTGCTGTCAGTGAGTGAGCAGGCCTGATAAGTATCAAACTCCCAAAATTCACCAGAACACAGGAAAAGTACACAGTAAAAATGTTCTTGGGGAGTAATAAACACAACAAAAAAACAAAATAAAAACCTCAGAACTTTTGACTAGTCTTTATACTTTGATTTGAATACAGAACATAATTACTTAAGCAATTCATTCAAAATCTAAATGGTAATGGACTGCAGGCTGCCTTTAAGATGGCAGACTTCGGCATCAAGCATTAAATGTAAAACGCAAAATAAATACAAACTAGCAAGTGCTACTCAAGTCATGACGACTGACCCCTTATTAAAATGTTATCAAAATGTTTTATTTGCAAAGTAAAACTAAAATATTAAAAAGGTCCTGTATCAGTGATATCCAATCTTCTGGTGTCTGTGTGTCCAATACATGTTCAAAACTGTTCTTTTCACGATTAAAATTCAACAAAAAAGAATAGTTGATCTACATTCTACAAGCTGACAAAGTGTTGCAATGCGACACGTTTGTGATATTTACAATGGGCTGTTATAATCAGCCGTCACAAAATGGCTGAAGAGAGTAAGAGACGCGACGTCAATCAACAGCAGTGATACTGTAGCTAGATGGAGGCGACGATGACGCATCAAACTCCGAAGCTCATGGAGCGTGCGAAAGTCCGACCAATCAGCCTCCTCCTTCCAGTCTTCAGCGAGCCCCCGTTAGCGGGAGGCCCCATCCCCAGCTCAGGAAGCCACGACAGACGGGTCTGACGTGGAGACCTCGCCGCCGACCGGGCCTCCTCAAGCTCCCTGAGGGAAGGAAGGGGAATTATAGCATTTGTTTCACATCAGAAGGGATTTTAACAAATAACTGAAACTATATGGGCTCGGAATAGAGCGTCGCAGTCCCCCCCTCCCCCTTTCAGAACGACGAGTGGTCCAGGAAATTAATCCCAATGCATTTTTCCCCATAGGCTTTTCTTAAAGTATTTATTTAAAGACGGTTACGCCGTGGACAAAGCCAACTCGGAGCGTGACAAATCACGACAATGCACACAATGTTTTGGGCCGATCAAATAATAAGAAGAAAAACAAAACAAATAGTGTCGTCTCCTGCCTTTATTTTCTTCTTTCTAATGATTTGACAGGCCCAAAATATTGTGTTCATTGTCATGATTTGTCACGATCCGAGTTGGCTTTGTCCGCGGTGTAACCGTCAAACTTTAAGAAAAGCCTATGGGCAAAATGCATTGGGATTCATTTCCTGGGCCATACTCGTCGTTCTGAAAGGGGGAGGGACTGCGACGCTCTATAGAAGGGTAGATGCTGCTGGAGTTGTCCTCACGTACTTCTCCAACATGGCCGTCCTGAACTTCTCCACGTTGAGCTCCCGGCGGAGCTGAGCAGCCAGTCGTCCCGTCTCCGTGCTCTCGCCCCTCAGGACTGAGTGTTTGCACAGCGCCGAGGCAGAGGGCCGCACGTTGGGCTCAGGGTCCAACAGCAGCTGAAGCACACAAAGGCATTCATTAATATTGTTATTAGATCGAAAAGACTTGACAGGAGGATGTTGTGGATGAAGTTTCACGTTTCAATTTCATGTAAGGAAAAAA
This sequence comes from Protomyctophum parallelum, assembly GCF_964188405.1. Taxonomy (NCBI): domain Eukaryota; kingdom Metazoa; phylum Chordata; class Actinopteri; order Myctophiformes; family Myctophidae; genus Protomyctophum; species Protomyctophum parallelum. The sequence goes on from NC_139700.1 coordinate 48,755,602, forward strand.
AGCGTTACAGGGAAAAGGCAATTTATGAATGAATCTTTAGTATCACTGGTCATAAGAGGTTTCTCCCGGCTGGTCTGCGACTGCTAGAGGCTCGTATCTCGTCTATAAACAAACTAAACAAAAGAGAGGCTCCTTCACCGGATATCCGGCACTAGCATAAAAGGCATTATGGGAAATGCAGTTCCAGGAAAAAACCCGTAAAAGAATATATCAACAGAAACAGCTATTCTAAATTAATTCAAATCTTTAAGTCTTTGTAAACTGTAAATAATAATACTATGAAAAACCTCTTTAGAAACATTATGAAATGAAATATGAATAACTATATTCCAAATAGTTATAACATTCATTTCAGTTAAAACCTCATTAGGACTGGAGGTCATTCTACAAATTGCCATCTAAATCCTAAACAGTTTTCTGATAAACTTATGTTGCTAATATGAGTGGTGCTCAAACTTAATACTATTGGGGATGGTGAAAAAATCTAAGACAAAACCTAACATACAAATCATTTGCAGAGCTGGATAAAAAGGAACAGCATATAATGTGGCCATTGTGTGCCATTGTTTTTAAACGCTGTAGCACTTTTGAGATTTGATGAAAATGTAAAAGTGCATTACTACAAATAGAATAAATTATCATTACGTCAGTGTTGTTTTTCTAAATGTCATAAGATTTTAGTCGACTAAATCTACAGTTGATTTAGTCGACTAAAATGTATTTTGGCGGGTCTTGATGCCGTCATAATGAGTGTTCGCGTCGCGACGCGGTGTGAGCTTGTAGATCTGCTATTTGCATGCAACCAAGTGTAAAATGTAACCAAGTGTAAAATGACTTGCACTGGATCTCTTGTCCACTAGTCCCTTTCCAACAACACGTCTAGTTTGTATCTGTCGACAAAATTGCCAGTATATTTAGTCTTAGTCTTAGTTATCGTAGCTTAGTTTTCATTTACTTTCCATTTGTTTTTGTCAGTGAAAATAGGTAGTCGACGAACATTTTTCGTCTTTCGTTTTAGTCGACGAAAACAACACTGCATTACGTACCCTCAGGAGGCCAGTGAAGGCGGGGGAGAGCTCCTGGGGAAGGCGGGGAAGGTGACCCTGCCTGAGGTTGTGCCACTCGTCTCCGTTCTGGGGAAGAGGAGGCGCCCCAATGGCCAGCAGAACCGTGAGACCCAGGGAGAAGATGTCCGCTTTTGGGAGGTTACTGTAGTCCTGCAGCAGAACACAGCCATGGTTGGACATGCATAGTACATAGTATATAGCACAGCCTTAGTACAGTATTTTATAAAAAAAAAAAATTATCCCACGATTTTTGTAACCCGTTTTTCACCCCTGTGTCAATCATCTAATGTGATCCTGGGCTCTACACACCCTCCACCAACCTGGGGAGAGCAAACGGACTTGAACTCATGCTTCCTTCATGCCCGAGTGTCCAAGTTGCTCCTTTACACCTGACAGGGGGGAGTTTCCCTGGTTGGACGTAGCACGTGGAAGGAACACGTTATTCCAACCAGTTCCTTTCTCCTCCATCTGGCGCCCCGGCTGGCCAGGGGGAGGCACTTTAGAGACCAGGATTAGTGTGGCAAAGTGTTTCTAATCGCTCCTCATTTTGTGGGGACCCCTCAGTGGAACCCCCTCAAGGACACCTGGGGGGGGGGGGGGGGGGGGGGGGGGGGGGTCCCTCGACCCCACTTTGAGAACCACTCCTCCAAGCTCCAGGCATCATAAATCATATTTTATAAATACCAAGAGCACTTCACCTCTTGCAGGATTTCACTGGCCAGGAAGCGACTGTCCCCCTCCTCCACCTGAGGGCTGCTGATTGACGTCACATGACCCAGGTCACCTGAGGGGCAATTAATGTTGTCGCACGGAAAGTTAATGACAGCCTGGCTGTGGCAATGCTCGCTAATTATTTTAATGCATCATTTGGCTAGATGTGTTATCGTGTGACGTGACCGACCAATTTTGTAAATGACACTGGTTGACGAACTCTCCTGTTCCTCTTCCTCGTCGCTCTCCGCTCCACCTCCTGGGCTCAAGCTGGTCCGATGGCAGATGAAGATGTTGCCTAGGAAGCGTCATATAATGTGTATAATGCAGACGGCCTTTGTACTGTACTCACTGTACAGGTTAACCCATTCTGACCTGAGATCAGATTCTAAAAATGTCTTCTACGTCCTGACAGCTTTCTGAAAAAGCTACGTTTCTGTGTCAGTGGTTCTTTGATTTTTCAAAAATAGCTAAAGCATAACGTAATGCTAAGACCAAAAGGGGTTCCCGCACAAAATGGTTTAAGTGAAGGAACCCCCACATTGATGTGCATTTGCTGACCCTCATTTGAAAATATGTTGTGCCAGGAAGGAACCTCCATAGGAGATTCATCAACATTTCCTAATAGCCAGAAAACAAAGTGTTCAAAGCGGCACTATGTAACCTTTTTTTAATGAATAAAAAGCATTTTGTCCAAACTGTAGAGTACGTTAATACAATATACGGTAACTCATACAATTAGGGGGGGGGGGGGTTATTTAGTCTCCCTGCTCTTCCATTGAGATCGTGTGATCTAAGGTCATGTCTCACCTAACTCATCTAAAACGAATTTTGAGACCCGATGGCCAAGATTGGTTATGCGGCCAGCACTGAAACAGAAAACAGGGTTCAAATCTGGAGTAGAAGAGGACAGTTACATTGTGCAGCTTTAAACCGGACCCTCGCTGGACCCCACTTTGAGGACCACTGCACACCATGTCTATAATATGTATGTGTACAAGTGAGTGAATGAGAAGAAAGGCTTGCGTGTACAGATATACTCACTGGGTTTGATGTCCAGGTGGACGAGGCCTGAACTATGGATGAACTTCAGACCCATGGCGACTTGCAGCAGCAGATCCTTCAGCTCTGCCTCAGAGAAGAACTCACCCTGAAGCTCCTTCTTAGCGATGGCGTCGAGGAGACTGCCGCCTGTATTGAATGAAGAGGTTTCAACGGTGAACTTAATTAAGTCCAACTTTAAACACAAAGACTAAAAGAACATTTTTGGTGCTTTTCCGCTTTAAGGTACCAGTTAAGTTTTCCATGGTTTTCCATAAGGCCAAAAGTTGGCTGGTACGTTTTTGTCATCACCGTCCCCCATCATACCAAAATGTGAGTGCAGACTACCAAAATGGTCAGAGAGAATCATCCATAGTGTAATTACTTCAAGCAACCATTTATCTTCTCTCAGGAACCTGTGAACTTACCATCACAGTATTCATTCTGAATGATCATGTGGTCTTCTTCAGCCCACGCCGAGAAATAGCGAACGACATGTGGATGATGTCCAAGAACTGCGTGAGCATACACTTCCTTTAAGGCCAGCTGCCTGAGAAGGAAAGAAAGCATGGCTTTCAACTAGAATAGCAATCTATTGTCAATACAATGCACTGGAAAAACTATGTAAAACTAATATTACACATTTAAAAAACTGCACCATGTAACTTTTAATGAATAAAATGTAATTTTGAAATTGTGAGCTTGTATATTGTCTGGCACACGACTAAATCAAGATTAATTTCTTTATGACAAAAGAAGTGTCAAATGAAGACGGCATGTTCTCAAAGTCATACGATTTGTCACACACGTTACCGCAGTGAAATTTGTTCTCCGCATTTGACCGATCTCTTGGAGCGGTGAGCTGCAGCCGTGCCGCGATCGGGAATCATTTGATTAGTTGATTTGACCCCCCCAATCCAACCCATTGATGCTGAGTGCCAAGCAGGGAGGCATTGGGTCCCATTTTTACAGTCTTTGCTATGACCCGGCCGGGGATCGAACCCCGACCTCCCCAGTTTCAGGGCGGACACTCTAACCACAAGGCCACTGAGCTGGTTCAGATTCTGTTCAGATTAGAGAACACAGTCCATCACTTGATACAGTGAGTGGCCCATGCACTTTACTTACTCATTGGTAGACCCTGCAAGGGGCCTGCGGGAGCGCTTGATGGCGTACAGGCATCCGTCCAGCCTCTTCACACACTTGTTCACGGCACCAAACTCCCCCGTGCCGATGCACTGCAGCTCCAGGAACTCACTCTCGTAGCGAGACAGCATGAACTCCTCCACGGCCTGCCTCTGCCACACAAACACACACAGACAGAGAGACAGCATGAACTCCTCCACGGCCTGCCTCTGCCACACACACACACACACAGAGAGACAGCATGAACTCCTCCACGGCCTGCCTCTGCCACACAAACACACACACACACAGAGAGACAGCATGAACTCCTCCACGGCCTGCCTCTGCCACACAAACACACACAGACAGAGAGACAGCATGAACTCCTCCACGGCCTGCCTCTGCCACACAAACACACACACAGAGAGAGACAGCATGAACTCCTCCACGGCCTGCCTCTGCCACACAAACACACACACAGAGAGACAGCATGAACTCCTCCACGGCCTGCCTCTGCCACACAAACACACACACAGAGAGAGACAGCATGAACTCCTCCACGGCCTGCCTCTGCCACACAAACACACACACAGAGAGACAGCATGAACTCCTCCACGGCCTGCCTCTGCCACACAAACACACACACACAGAGAGACAGCATGAACTCCTCCACGGCCTGCCTCTGCCACACAAACACACACACAGAGAGACAGCATGAACTCCTCCACGGCCTGCCTCTGCCACACAAACACACACACAGAGAGACAGCATGAACTCCTCCACGGCCTGCCTCTGCCACACAAAACACACAGAGATCTTTATTCTTTATGACAAACTGTAGTCTAACAAATCAATAATTATGGGGGGTGATCACAGATCATGTTCCCGACAGCAACGAGATACATCTGAAATATTATTCATATTATTATTAGACCGACCAGACACTTAGAGACATAGACAGCAACCTCCCTTCAGAACCAGGCCATAACAAAAACACTCATACCTTTGGTGGTAGAAATGCTTCTTCATCCTCCTCAGATGACGTGAGGCTGTGTCTCAGTCTGAGAGAGAGAGAACAGAAAGTGACCGTTAATGTTCCAGCAGGCTGCACTGCACAGCCCACTCACCCAACCTGTTGTTACACTCTGAATAGAACAGCGTTGTCACAGTGAGTCAGGGAATAGCAGTGGGCAAGGAAGCCACCTAGGAGGCACTATAATAATGAATTGCATTTTTATAGCGCTTTTCCAAGTGCTCAAAGCGCTTTACAATGCTTCATTCATTCATACATTGGGAGGTGAAGCGGCGAACAGTCGACGCCAGCGTCCTCACTTCCCACATTCACACACCAATGGTGGCGAGCTCACACCGACCGACTCATTGGAGGCAATGTAGGGTTCAGTGTCTTGCCCAAGGACACTTCGACATGTGGACAGGAGGAGGAGCGGAGATTCGAACCGCCGACCCATGGATCAGTGGACGACCTGCTCTACCTCCTGAGCCACAGCCCCCCCCCCCCCACACTAATAAAACAGACAGGCACACAAATCTTACTTGGGCTCGTGCTCGTAGAGAACGTAGTCATCGTCGATCAGACAACTCTTCCTCTTGTAGTGCTCGCTGCTCCTGCGGACGGTGTCCGGCGTGAAGGGATTCACGTTGACCGAGGGCGCGCGGCCGTGACTCCCAAAATGCAGGGCGCGCTGACTGCGACCGGGCCTGGTGCTGGAACAGGGCTCAGATGACTTACACAACAGGCTCTGTACGGGAGACATGACAGAGGAAGTACACAACAGGCTCTGTACGGGAGACATGACAGAGGAAGTACACAACAGGCTCTATACAGGAGACATGACAGAGGAAGAAGTACACGTGTGACATTTTTTACCATTGAGCTACTAGAGCCCGTCTGTACACAAGTACAGTTACTTGAGTCTAAGTACTACTGTACCCAAGTACATCGTTTGTACCCAAGTACATCGTTTCTGTACTTAACTTGAGCATTTTCGGTTGTTGATTCTTTGGAACATTATCATTTTCACTACACTATACACAAGACAAATGTGCACTTCCGTTTTGACTTCACTGCATTTCTAAGAGACTTCCAAAAAATACATTATAACAACTTGTGCATTTCACTTTACAGTGAAAATAGACACTATGTGCTCATGTGTCCATTCAAAACTATTGATAGTCTTGGATTGTTGTCCACATTTCAGCAATGCATCGATATTAAAAATAAAATGTAATAGTCATTTGTAATTTTCAATACGTATTCTCAGAGTATTGAAAAGGAAAGAAATGTACTCTTAACTCAAGTACAAAAACTGACTGAGCAACTCAAGTTGAGTCATATATTTGTCCCAGCTGCTATTCAACTGCTGAACAGCAAATAGCACTTTATTCTTGCCCTTTTGCACATACAGTACTGCCCACTAATGCACTTTTGCTGACTTTGCTACTACTGTACTGTATGTCATGAATTCTCTGTCTCCAGTGCCCTGTTCTTAGTCCTGTATTGAATGTTGTTGTTGTGTGTATTTTTACTATGATCTGGCTGCAAACCAATTACCCGCAAGGGACAATAAAGCTAACCTTGAACCTTGAAGGAGTTTGACTCAGTCAGTATCATGGGGTTGAGCAGCACTGACCTTAGGTGTGTTGGGGGAGTCACAGAGCCTCAGTTTCCTCCAGGCTGCGTAGGGGATGGGGCTGGAGGGCTCCGCGGCCCTGCTCCGGTGCCTCTGGACCCTGGGGGTCCGACACGAAGGACCGGGACTCTGCAGAGCCATCCCGGGGAACTTAAAGTGACATTCGTCCGAGCTGGTGTCACTGCTGCTGTCCTCATCGTAACAGCTCGACGAACCGTCATACATCGCCTTCGCCATGCCTGTTGGTGCACAGCATGCTGGGGTTAAGGGTTGCTTATTCGAAATAATCCATTTCATAAATTATAATACTATAACACCAATCGTGAATTGTGTCACGTTGTTGCAGGGCTTAAAGGAAAACAAAATCCAAAGACTGAAAATGATTTCTTTGCAAATCGGCACTGATCTCATTAAAGTGAAATCCTCAGCACTGAAATCCGTCCCCAGGACTGAGAACTTTAAGCCCCGAGAATGTAGATCAGCTACTTTTGGCATTTATTTCACCCACACGCCATGCACGGTTAGACTACCAAGTATAAAACTAGGCTTATGTGGGTTTTTTTAATACGAAAACATCCATTAGATTATGGTGAGGACTAGCCACAATTTGCAACTCTAGATTTTTTATAATGGGATGAATCTAGAGTTACAATACCCTCCATTGACTCCCCATTCATCCAATTTGCGTTTGCGATCTGCTTGTCTTAAACGACGTTAAACTGACCAACATTGCAGCTGTAGGGCAAGCTTGAATTATCCTCTTTCAATTTGCCGAGCTTTTGGGTCATAAAAATCCACCGTAGAGATGTTATGAGCTGCTTTCTGTCAATACATCCTCTGCAGGTGATAAGTGTTGGAGTTTGGAAGCGCTTGTTTCTATTAAGGGGTCGCGCTGCATTATGTGCAAATGCGAAACACGTGGTACGCAGGGCCGTTCAGTGACTTTCGACGAGTGCTTCCAAACTCCAACAATTAGAAAAATAATCACCTGCACAGAATTTCTTGACAGAAAGCAGCTCATGACATCTCTACGGTGGATTTTTATGAAACAAAAGCTCGGCCGATTGAAAGAGGATAATTCAAGCTTGGCCTACAGAGCTGCAATGTTGGTGAGTTTAACGTTGTTTAAGACAAGCAGATCGCAAACGCAAATTTGATGAGTGGGGAGTCAATGGAGGGTATTGCAACTCTAGATTCATCCCATTATAAAAAAAATCTAGAGTTGTAAATTGCAGCTAGAGAGAACTATCATTCCAGGTAAAAAATAAATGAACCTACCATTCTGTTTCAGAACTTGCTAAAATACCATTATGTGCTGAATCTAAGTAATAACAAAACACGAGAATAATTTACCAAGATATTCTATAATATTGCATAGTAAACTAGAAAATCGTAGGTATAGGCCTAGGCTTTTGATTTATTAAAATATTTATTGCAGAATTACAGTACATTTCAAGCACAACTCAATACAAAGACTGTTAACTGTGATAGTGGGCGATCAATAAAGCATTACACTTGTTTACAAGAGGGTCCACCTTGTTCAATTCATCAAAACATTTAGAGATCGTGAAAATACACTATAATATAGCCAAAGAACAGAACAGGAATTCATCATAAAGGAGGTAAAAAGGGAACATAGACATATACTGTGTCAGTGTCAGAGGGGAGAAGTGTATAAAAGGCTAGGAGTGGAGTCTTCAATTCAGATCAAGGTGAGATTATATTTATATTTAATCCGACTTCAAATTAAACTGGAGAAGATGACATGTGTAGGGCACTTCCGTGATGTCCAGATACTTTATTTATTTAAGTGATTCAAGTGAATGCAATTTAACAACTTGTTAAAACAATCACTTTAAGTTAAATACTCACCAACTGTACCATCACCACCAGGCATCTTGAATCTTTACCGCTGAGTATGCAAATGATTTCCTTTAAGCAAGCTCCGTCTTCTATCTGATTGGCTCAATGAAATTTGATCGATTTCGACGCACCTGCCGTTAAAGGTACAGAGACACAATATTGTCCTCAGTTATTTGGTCGTACCTCTCTCTCTCTCTCTCTCTCTCTCTCTCTCTCTCTCTCTCTCTCTCTCTCTCTCTCTCTCTCTCTCTCTCTCTCTCTCTCTCTCTCTCTCTCTCTCTCCAAAACACAACAATTCAAATAAAAACCTATTGAAACACATGAATACAATATTGTATATATATATATTCATAATTCATGTGTATTCATATTTGCATTGAATATTGTATTTATAATGTTGTACTATCTGTCTCTCTGCGGGCAGTCAGGGTCACATTTTAATAATTATAATAAATAAATAAATATATAAATCTCTGGGTCACATTTAAATAAATAAATAAATAAACAAATAAATAAATAAATAAATAAATAAATAAATAAATAAATACATCTCCGGGTCACATTTTTTTGTATAAATATAATAAATAATTATAATAAATAAATAACTCTGCGGACAGTCAGGGTCACATTTTTAATAATTATAATATTATTTATTCATCATAATGAATAACTATGCGGACAGACAGACAGTCAGTCAGTCAGGGTCACATTTTTTATAATTATAATATTATTTATTCATCATAATAAATAACTACAGACAGACAGACAGACAGACAGACAGACTACAGACAGACAGACAGTCAGTCAGTCAGGGTCACATTTCAACCTCAAGAAATCAAATCAACACTACGTGATTTCAGAGTGTGTGAGCCCGGAAGCGGGTGACGTCATCAAAACACAGAGAGCCGAGGCGAGCAGAGAGCAGCGTATGTGACACGCTTACAAACAGGACAGGATCCATTCCCTTCCCTGATCATTATCATCACCACCACCATCATCATATGGATCTGATTCGTCTGGCTCTTGATCCCGGCAGAACCTGAGTCAGTGTTGTTGCTGTTGTTATTTTCCGTTCTTCGTTCTCATCCTTCCAGAACCAAAGTCAGTCCCGGCCGTCCGGGCTTGTATCATTTGGATCATGGTGGAGCAGCAGTCCGATCGAGCCCGGCTGCTCGACTGGGAGGAGATCGAACCACCACCACCGGCGCCACCCCCTCCTGATCCGCCCGAACCTCAACCTGCACCGACCCACCGCCAGACCCACCACCAGACCCCCAAGCCTCCTCCCGGTCCCGGCAGGCGGAACAACGAGGAGGAGGAGGAGGAGGCATCGGAGAAAAGTTCCTCCACCAAGCCGCCGGGGGACTGTCGCACCACGGCGGCGGCGGGGGGTGGTCACGGTGGTGGCACTGCGTCGAGTGGCTCTACTGGGTGGAGCAGCAGTAGCAGTGGCACGACCACCTGCACCACCACCACCACCACCACAGGCAAGTAGTCGTGGCGTACAGTACTTTAGCTACTGGGCTAGGCTCACTTACTGCTACTGTTACTGTTACTGTAGCTACCCACTGGTAGGTAGTAGGCCTGGGAAAAACTTTTTCATGCCAGGGACCCATCCATGAACCATCCATCCATCTTCAACCGCTTATCCGTAGTCGGGTCGCGGGGGCAACAGCTCCGAGGCTCCACCAGGGAGCTCCAGACTTCCCTCTCCAGAGGAGACTTCCTCCTGGGGGGATCCCGAGACGTTCCAAGGGCCAGTGAGTCGATGTGTGTCCTCCAACTGCGCCTTGGTCTTCCCCGGGGTCTCCTCCCAGTGACCCCCCCCCCCCCCCCCAAATCAATTGTTTGCGTCGTTGTGACAAGTCCCCCCCCCCCCCGCTCTATACAATATTTGTGTTCATATAATTAATATATTAGATTTTATCTGGTCAGTTTCTGTCTGTGTAACACACCCAATCCTCAGCACGTCATGGGCATGTCTCATGTTAGACTGACACCAATCGATAAACATATACAACACAGATTTCAAAGAAATAACAACACAATGTACCTGGTAAATACACAGACATATCTGGTCAGTTTCTGTCTGTGTGACACACCCAATCCTCAGCACGTCTATAACAGAATTAACAGTGTGACCAAGAGCATGTTTTTATAAAGAGTTTACAGTTTAGTATGTCAAAATAATGAATTGAAAACGTGTACAAAACATCGCCACTTCATGTTGGTACATTTAGCATGTTTAGAACAACTAGTATTCATCACAGTAAACATACAGACTCTTGTTGAAAATATAGTGTGCTGAGGAAAAGGAAAGGAAAGGTACTATGTTTACCCAGGGTAACTGGACTAAGCTCAATAACTTGTTTACAGCCAGGCCCTCCTGGCCCTGCTCATAGAACATTTCATGGTAGGGGTTCAATGCCTTGTCCAAGGGCACTTCAGCGGTGGTAATTTTAACGTGCCGGTCCGGAGATACGAACTAGCGACCTTCCGATATCAAGACCGCTCCGCAATGGGCATGTCTCATGGGCATGTCTCATGTTAGACTGACACCACTCTAAACGTGGACACCCGTGTTATTCAATGAGGTGCCGCCCACTAACCAATAAGACTTGTCATTACTGATGGAGCAAGTGGAACCCACTAAACTCTTGTTACATCAGCAGCATCACAATGGGTTGTGTTGTTGTATATACGTTTAAAGTGGTCAGCTGAATTTTGACCTCAATTTGAGAATCACTGACTGGGCTACTGGTTTTTTAACAGTAGTAATACCACAATGTAGAAATACAATATATAAAATGGGAAGTGCATTCCACAGTTCTGGCTCCAAAACTGTGGAATGCACTTCCCATTGCAGTCAGAACTGCAGCATCACTCCCAATCTTCCGCCGTAGCCTGAAAACCCACCTTTTTAGTCTCCATCATGGCCCATAGCACTTACCCTACCCCCTTAGATAGCATTTCTGTAGACTTAGATAGCATTTGATACAGACTTATAGCATGTTATGTAGACAGCACTATAATTGCATTGTATATAGTCATAGCACGCCATAGTACATATGTATAGCATAGTAGTATAGTTTATATGTATAGTCTCATAATATAGATATTCCACTGTTACTTTCTTAGCTTACGCATGTTTTATGATAAATGCTTTTGTGATGTATTCCCATGCTTTTGTTCTTGATTATTGTAAGTCGCTCTGGATTAAGAGCGTCTGCTAAATGCCTAAATTGTAAATTGTAAATTGTTACTTGATTGAAAGTGCAAAAGCTTGACATCAAAATGTACCAGTATACTCATTATTACACATCATGTCCCATTAACTAATATCTAGAAATAATAAAGTCTGCAAAGTAAAAAAGTAGGCTACAAACAATGCAAAATCAGGTAATGCAAAAACAATGTACTTATTCCTTTCCACCACTGTCACTGACCACAGGGGGTCCCATAAGTGTTGCTCCAAGCGGGGGGGATCAACATCACGCCAGCCAGGCCCAACACGGTGGTCCTCCAGGGTGGGACATCATCCCCAGCCTCCTCCCGGTCAAAGAGCAGTGGGAGGAAAAAGACCAGATCGTGGCCGTGTTCGTGGTCACCTTCGATACGAGATCAGGTGAGAAACTGCCCTTCTTCATAACAACACGTTTACTGTCCAATGGCATTGCGAGGACAAACGGTAGTTTTTGAGCCCCTCCTATGCCCAGCTTTGTGTGTTTGTGTGTACCCCATAGCGAGTTGATTACAATGATTTGATTTGCTGAGCAATTGTACATATATTATAATGTACATATATATTGAGGATAAAAAGTGAAGACAGAAAATTGAGGGCGCCACAAGTGATTTTAGCCGGATTGGACTAAAATCACACCTGTGTGAACTGAGTGACTGAGTGGGGTAACTCTGTGTGGGGGTCCCCAGAACCTGCAGACCCCAGGGTGCCGGCCCGGTTCCGGCGAGCCGCCCCGCGTCCGAAACGGTCGAGAAATGACAGAGTTACTGTGTGGGGGAATTAGCAGACAACACTCTCTCTCTCTCTCTCTCTCTCTCTCTCTCTCTCTCTCTCATGCACGCTCCACATTGTAATTAGCAGGCAACAGCAACACTATCTCTCTCTGTTTCTAGCACAACTAATAGCGCCACTTTTACCCCTATTGGTACCCTAAACATAGGGACGAACATAGTTGTTCCTTGGAGTGGCTGCACCGCTCAAAAAGTGAGGACGTCAATTGTGGTTGGCCCTAATGTGATGATTTATGATGATATTAAGATCACCCTTCACTTCAGACGGATGTGATTTTTATTTTAGGTTACTGTAGTCTGAAAACCCACCTCTTCATCGTCCACCTCACCCTCTACTAGCCTCTAGCACTTCCCTCTAGCTCCTTGGATCCATTTTGTCACCTTTTTTCATAGATTAGATAGATTACTGTGCAGATGTACAGTATCTTGGTCACTTGTTCTTCTTGTGTCTTTTTGAGTGCGCAGCCTAACACAAACACACACAGTAACTGTTTATATGATGATTTCGGGAGTGACAGTACAGTACAGTACAGTACAGTACAGTACAGTACAGTACAGTACAGTACAGTACAGTACAGTACAGTACAGTACAGTACAGTACAGTACAGTACAGTAGAGGGACCGTTTTGCGAGGCGGCTCGCCGGAACCGAGCCGGCACCCTGGGTGCGTTCCTGTGGGGCTGGAAGTTCCGGGAATGTTTGCCCTAAGTCTTATATTAGTTTAGTAGTAGAAAACATGTATTTAGTTTTTGGTGTTATTGGTCATCTTAATAGATATTCCTGTTCTTTCCTTGAGCTTCCTACTGTAGGTAGCGAGTGGGAACTGTGCTTACCTTACACATGTTATTTGTCTGTCCTTAGACGTTGTCCTGTATTTGTTGGTACTGGCAGAGCTGTGTGACATGTTTTGCCTCTTCGCTTGGCCAGATCACACTTAGTCATTAAACTACATTAAACTCACTTTTCCACTCACTTGTTACTGACATTTATTTTGTGCATTAGAAATGTCAGTAACGAGGATAATAGCATAATCCAAGCCTAAAAATGAGAGAAACTTCTGAAACTTGCAAAATATACTTACTATACTAAATATTAATTTTTATTTTTTTACAATTTACAATTTAGGCATTTAGCAGACTCTCTTAATCCAGAGCGACTTCCATTAAGCAATAACAAAAGCATGGCATACATCACATAATATAAAAACTAGTTATCGTGAATCATGTATAAACTAAGAACGTAACAGTATCTAGTATCTATATCTTACTGTTCTTGTCCTGTTCTTTGTCAGGACTGTTTGTCTTCATCAGGACTGTTTCTCCTTTTACTTCCTATTAAACACCTTTTTGAAGTTTGAATCTTAAAAAAAATGCACCTGCAGGGCAAACAAAATGCTGACAGCCCTGTTATGTGACATGAAGCGCAGATGAACGTTTGTCTTCTACGACTTCCCTCTTTCACTTAATTCTCAATTCTACTTCTTCTTTTCGTGTCTTTGAAGCATTGTGGTTAGAGGGGGGGGGGGTCATTATGAAGCTTTGTTGTCCATTGCTGGAGCCTGGTTTCTTTCCGAGATGTTGTTAGGGGCTGGCAGTGATGTAAATAGGTTTACAATGTAATGAGTCCCAGGATGCAGGGATGGTCTTTTAGATGAGTCACAGGGACATTTTATGAGTCCCACTTCAACAACGTTAGGAGTCATATTTTGCCATTTTTACAAGTTGCAGCGTTTAACTCTCATTTAATTTTATATGGTTATAATGTGGGTTATATTCATGTAGAAAACAGAAGAAGAAATGATTATTATAACTAAAGCTAGCAAAATAAACTAGAATAAAAAACAGTACAGTACAGTGCATCCCGTGGATGCAGAGGTCGTTGTTTTATTGCGTCCCCTAACTATAAACTGCGTTTTGGGATGCAAAATGCACCCTGTTTTAGGGCGCGTTCGGCTATGCGCACCGGGAATGTGGTCAGTTTGTTGAGTGTGGTGGGCGGTGACGTCACAGAGTGCGTTCAGTGTGCCTTATTTACGAACGACCAGTTACAACACACCATTCACACTGAGCAACCCTAGGGGTAGGGTTGCTCAGTGCGTGCACTCGGCACACCCGGTGCGCAGCGCACTGGATTTTCAACGTCCATGAGGGAGGTGGCGTTCATCACTGGTATAGCTCTTTGTCATCTTCACTCGGCTGGCGGTGTCCCGTGACCGTCTCACATCTGCTGGAGCAACGCCAGCCAAGAGATGGAGGTTGTTCACGTTGGTATAGCCTTTTCTAACTATATGACTAGGAAAGGAAAGAGGCCGCACGGCTCGTAGTCACGATGCTAGAAACTTTATTAAACCAAGGTTTCGGCAAGCAGGATGCCTTCTTCAGGGTATGCGGCCTCTTTCTTTTCTTAGTTTCTTTATCTCATGCGGTCAGCAGCACCTCCCCACTACTGGACCGTGTGCGCTCCTAGATTTTTGTTTAGCCTTTTCAACTAAGCAACCAGTGATCAAGTGGCAGGTGTTGTTCAACGCTGATTGTAGTTTTTTCACCCAGTGCCAATTATCTAATGTAATCCTGGGCGCTACACTTCCTCTGCCAACATGGGGGGAGGGGGGGGGGGGGGCAGTGGACTGACCTCATGCCTCCTTCTATGCATGAGGAGTCCAAGCTGCTTCTTTTCACCTGACGGGGGAATTTCCCTGGCCGGACGTGGAAGGAACACGTTATTCCGACAGGCTGGCCAGGGGGAGGTAGTTTTAGAGACCAGGATTACTGCATGTTTTTGTGAGGGGAGAACATGCAAGCTCCACACAGAAAGGCCCTTTCTTTTTTTATATATATATTTTTGATCCCACGATTTTGTAACCCATTTTTCACCCCTGTGTCAATCATCTAATGTGATCCTGGGCTCTACACACCCTCCACCAACCTAGTCCCCATATATGGGGGACAAGGGGAGAGCAACGGACTTGAACTCATGCTTCCTTCATGCCTGAGTGTCCAAGTTGCTCCTTTACACCTGACAGGGGGGAGTTTCCCTGGTTGGACGTAGCGCGTGGAAGGAACACGTTATTCCAACCAGTTCCTTTACCCTCCATCAGGCGCCCCGGCTGGCCAGGGGGAGGCAGTTTAGTGACCAGGATTACTGCATGTTTTTTGTGAGGGTACCTACCCTAGGGGACACGGGGAGAACATGCAAACTCCACACAGAAAGGCCCTTTCGCCAACCCCGCCTTCGGGTATGGGCACTGATGACGCGGAGGAGGAAACACGCCGCCAGCACCCACAGCGTCCCGAGCGGGAATCGAACCCAGGACCTTCTAGCTGTGAGGCGACAGCACTACCAACTGTGCCACCGTGCCCCCTACCAGAAAGGCCCTTTCTGTGTGGAGTTTAACTTTCTTGGCATGCGTTGATCTCTCCCAGACAGGACACACATACTAGTCCACGCATACTCCACACATACTCCACGCATACTCAATTCTACAGTCAGCTGTGACAGATTAGTGTGTGACATTATGGATGGCTGGAAGCCAATATAATATCATGGTGCTTTTCCTTCGAGACATAAGTCTGAATAGAGTTGATTAAAAATACACCTTTTTAGGGCAAACAAATTCAGATTAACTGTAGTAGATTAACCTGCCTGTCTTCAGATGACTTTCCTTTTTAACTCGCCCTCCTTAGAAAAGAAACAAAATAGAAGAAGTGGTCACAGTGAAATGTAGTAAAAGGAAAGGGACATTTAGGGAAGAATGTTTAAGTGTGTGTGTGTGTGTGTGTGTGTGTGTGTGTGTGTGTGTGTGTGTGTGTGTGTGTGTGTGTGTGTGTGTGTGTGTGTGTGTGTGTGTGTGTGTGTGTGTGTGTGCGTGTGCGTGTGCGTGTGCGTGTGTGCGTGTGCGTGCGTGCGCTCCAGGCAACATGATAGAATGGTGCTTGCCTCAAGACATTAATCTCGATGGAGTGGAGTTCAAGTCGATGGCCAGCGGCTCCCACCGGATTGCCAGCGACTTTATGTAAGTATTCCAGCTATAATCAACAATAAACATTGGAACACAGGAAGAATCTCTTAGCGTATCATTTCAAATAAAGTATTCTACTAAACTGTACATGATTGATCGTTGTCTCGTGACAATGTCCGTATTAACCCATTTTGGGGCGGGAACCCCTTTTTGGTGTTGGCATTATGTTATGCTTTAGCTGTTGGAAAATAGCAGATCTACAAGCTCATAGCGCGCCACCGAGTGGCACGCTACAAGCTTGTAGGTCTGCTATTTTTGAAACATTGAAGAACGACTGACATGGAAACATAGCTTTTTCAGAAAACTGTCAGGATGTAGAAGACATTTTTAGAATCTGATCTCAGGCCTAAATGAGTTTTAAGCATCCTCACTCATAAATCAACATGTCTCTGTCTCTGTCTCCGGTCCAGATATTTCCGTAAAGGCTGCTACTTCGGCCTGGCCTGTTTTGCCAACATGCCCGTGGAGAGTGAGGTGGAGCGAGGAGCACGCATGAAGTCTGTGGGCATCCTGTCTCCCTCCTACACGCTGCTCTACAGATACATGCAGTTCCTGGAGAACCAAGTCAGGTAAGACCAGGGGGGGCAGTCAGACCAGGGGGGGGGCAGTCAGACCAGGGGGGTGCAGTCAGACCAGGGGGGCAGTCAGACCAGGGGGGCAGTCAGACCAGGGGGGCAGTCAGACCAGGGGGGCATGCAGTCAGACAGATATTTCGTGAAGCCACTACTAAGGAAATCGGGACATCCTGAAAGTTCATATAATGGCCTGTTGTGGCGCTGTCACAACTTCACCTAGACTGTATTACCTTAATAAACATGGTCATGAATACTTTCTGCTTCCAGTCACTAGTTTAAAGTCTCATTTCTCATGTCATAATATTATTTTTGGAAAATTATGGTCCCATTTATTTAAAAAAAATGACCATAAAGTCGCGTATGTTCTGAGGGGCGTGGCTACCGTTACAGTCTATGATCGGGAGCCACCCCCCGTTCGAGTCAAAATAAAAACCAACGAAGAAGAAGGGGGAAGTCTCGCCTCGTTGTCTGGGCCAGCCAATGGGCCAGCTGCTGGGCCCAAACGGAGCCAGCCAATGGCCAGCTGGGCCCAAACGGATCTAGAAATATGGCGACTTACAGTGCAAGGAATTACTGGCTTTATTTTGCGTCCATGTTAGACCCGGGGAACGCTTTGTCTATATCTTTTACAGTCTATGAGTAAGACGTGTTTCGGATGGAGAGGAGGAGATGTACAGTGGGGGTTTGGCATTTAACCCAACATATATGCAATATTTATAGAACCAATAACCAACTTTAAAAAAAAAACCTGCACTATCCACACGTTTCACACAGATATTTATGTTTTGCTAAATAGTTTACACTTTACAGCAGGTGTGACCACACTTTTTTGACTTGAGAGCTACTTATACCATTGCTGTAAATAGTTAAGAAATGTACCTGATGGTGCTTTTGGAATAGGGGAGCTGGCGTTACAGTACATATACAGTAAGACAAATGCACTTGGAATGGGAAATGGCAGGGGGATACGGGAGAGGTAGGGGTTTATTGTTTTTGCGTTTCTGTCCACACGTACTCTTGAAAACAATATTACATTGTGAGTTTGAGCTGACAGGACCGTTTGAAGTCTCCTTAATTCAAGTGGCAGGTGCCAAGAACTATATATTTTTATATTTAAATTAAATATTATTTAGGGTCATGTCATGTGATCTACTGTAGACCTGCACAGCTTTTGTGATCTACTGGTAGATTGCAATCTACCTTTTGGGCACCCTGCTTTACAGTATCGATATTAAATAATTTAATCGTACACTATGAACCTATCGTCCATGTATCGTATCATCAACCATGTACAGTATCTTACACCCTAATACTTTGCCAATAGTGACGTACAAAAATAGTGAAAATAGCTGATCTACAAGTTAATAACGCATCGCATTGCGACGCGTCGTAAGCTTTGCTGTGCTGTGTGTGCTGTGTGTGTGTGTGTGGTTGTGTTGTGTGTGTGTGTGTGTGTGTGTGTGTGTGTGTGTGTGTGTGAACCCTGCACCACTCTATTTCCATATTTCCTCCCCGTTTGTTTCAATTCCCACCTGTTATATTTTCACAGATTTCCCTTTTTATTTGCCTCCGTCCTGCTCTTCCTGTATTTTAAACATTCTTCTCATCTATTAAACATGAACCCTGAGCCACAGGGCTACTCGTGACGCGGATTAGCCTATAAATTAAGCTTAACCCATTTAGACCTGAGTTCGATTCTACAAAATGTTTTCTAAATCATGACAGTTTTCTGAATAAGTGAATAACCCATGTTTCTATGTCAGTGGTTCTCAAACATTTCATGTCAAGGACCCCCAAAAATATATGAATTCGGCCGCCGACCCCCATCTGGAAATATGTTGTTCCAGAGACCCCCTTCCCCCCCACTCTGAAAGAATATATTCAAGCATTTGGGCCACATTTTCATGATTTTTCAGAAAAGTAGCAGACCTACAAGCGCTATGAGCTTGTAGATCTGCTATTTTTCAATAGCTAAAGTATAACTCAATGCTTACCGGTAGTTAAAACACCAAAAGGGATTCCCGTCTAGAATGAGTTTAAGCTGTGAACTGAAAGAAACCTTGACAACGTCTGTCCTCTTCAGTCACGGCTCCGTCCTGCTTCAGGAGATCTTATCTCCTCATTGGCTTATATGCGTATAAAGATAACGCAGAGCTACTGTTACATGTGGGAAATGCATTTATACTAGTTTATAATGCAATTGGAGTTGACTTCTTGAATCGTGTGGAGTGCAGCCAGCTGTCTAGGCAAGGCTTTAGGATTGAACACAAATGGATTCTGTCCGAGACGTGTGTGTGTGTGTGGGATGTTTTTCATCACGTAATACTGCACTTAATGGCATTGATAACATGTCACTGACACCCCCAAACCAACGTGTTTTATTCTCTGTTTAAGTCCTGCTGTGTTATCGTGTTTAGACACTTCAGTAAATGGCAACTCATTTCCTTCCCTAAAGCAGGGGTTCTCAACCCGTGGGCCGCGACCCCTCGGGGAGTCGCCAAATTATTTTGGGGGGGTGGTTATGAACATCATCAACCTCAATACTTGAATATTGAATAGGCCTATACAATTCAATCTGGTGCTGTACATCATAATTAAACATCAACAAATACAATTCAGCAGACAAAGCATCTTAATGAAAACTCGGAGACTTTCTTTGAGGGGTGCTAGCCCCTCATATGCCCAGCTTTCCGGGTTTTGGGTGAACACAAACATTGGCTTGTGATTGGCTGATCACCCCATATAGCAATGCTTTGATTTGCTGAGCAAAGTACATATTGAAGCTAAAAGTGAGGACGCAAATTGTGATTGGCCGGCATGAGGATATATGATTGATAAGAGCGCCCCTCACTTCACATGGGTGTGATTTTTTTTAAATGTAAATGCTGGCTTGACACCTCTATTGTACACCATTTAAGGAAATGGCGCCCTTGGTATACGAGTCAATCGATAAATAGTGAATAAATACATAAGCTTAAGCAACAAAATATAGTTTATTGTTTTATCAAGGTGGTACAGATCAGTGCAATGTTGTAGCAATAATTATAGGAATATATTCAGGATAGGTAGCCTATAAAGGACCTTCTGTATAAAAAAAACAATACTTTGAAACGGCACAATACTTCAGAACAGTGGAATGTACATTGTGGTGCGCGACTAAGATGTGTACAATTGCGTTATTCTTTTTCTATAATTGATGAATTCGAAATGAATCAGTAAAAATCCCTGCCCTAAATAAAGAGAGATTTTTTGGGGTGAACTATCCCTTTAAGATCTTTCAACCTGCTCTGCTAGCTGAACATCTGAACAACATTAGTCATGAATATTCATACATTTTATACATATTCATGAATATTCATACAATAAACACATATTACTCCAGAAATATAAAAAAAATCACAAAGATCAAAAATGTACAAACTCAAAACACGCTCTCTGAGCTTAGAGCGGCTATTTTCTAGGGACTCAAGTAAACTTGTTCCCAACCTGTGGGTCAGGATCCCCTGGGGGCTACCGTCCACAGATGACAGCAAATTGAAAAATACCAATAAAATAATTTAAAAAAAAGCACTTACTGCATCAAAACTAATGCAACAAACTATACTATAGATAGGAGCCAAAAAGGAAGCACACACATCTCCAGAAATTCTACAGGTGCTGAACAAGAAATATACGTACAATGAAAAGGAAGGGTTATCCCCCACATGATGGCTGCGCCGACGTATGGCTGCAGCTGTGTACGCTCTATTTGCAGTCTCTTTAGCCTTTTTAGTGTTTTTATTGTTTGTTTTAAACTCACACACATAGCCTCCTTTACATACACTTATGATAGGCACACACTTTTAGAAATCAGATCGGCGCTTGCTCTTGACTCACCGCAATCTCACGGAACGGATCCACCACACGGCTTTACGGACGGGAAAACCCCCTGGCTTAGCGGTGTGGTAGCAGTGCCAACCGATCAGCGTCGGAAGAAACGCTGGAGAGGAAGGCAGAGGCACCGCAGCAGACGTGCTGGGATCCTAGTGCGGGCGAGGAAACGTGGAGGCAGGCTCCCTCTGCCATCGATCCTGCTCGCTAACGTCCAATCACTGGACAACAAGATGACGGAACTTCGGGCGAGGGTGAAGTTCCAAGGAGAGACACGGAACACCGCTATTGTTTGTCTCTCTGAGACGTGGCTGGACGCTGACATACCAGACTCAGCGATAGAGCTACCTGGCTATGCTCACTTCCGTGTTGACAGGACAGTAGAACTGACCGGAAAGGTACGAGGAGGAGGTGTGTGTGTGTACGTCAGTGACACCTGGTGCTCTGATGTGCAGACCATTGGCTCCCTCTGCTGTCCAGATGTGGAATATGTCATGATACAACTCAGACCGTTCTGGCTACCAAGGGAGTTCAGCACAGTGTTTTTTATAGGTGTTTATATACATCCAAAGGCGGATATAGACACAGCACTCAAAGAGCTCCACAAGGTCATCAGTGAAATGGAAACTGCCCATCCAGAGTCTGTTGTGGTAGTTGCAGGTGATTTCAGAGCAAATCTGAAGAAAGTTCTCCCAAAATACCACCAACATATCACCTGTAACACTAGGGGTGACAAAATTCTGGACCACTGTTATACCACCTTCCCTGGCGCCTATAAGCCCCTCCTCCGCCCTCCTTTTGGGAAGTCGGACCACAGCGCCATCCAGCTGCTTCCTGCCTATAGGCAGAGGCTGAAGCGTGAGCCCATCAAGGAGAGGGAGGTTCGGACATGGTCTGACCAATCAGACTCTATGCTACAAGACTGTTTTGACCATGTAGACTGGGAGATGTTTCAGAACGCTGCTGAGGACATCAATGAGTTCTCAGACACGGTCATGTGTTTCATTAGCAAATGCATAGACGACGTGGTCCCAGTGAAGTCAATCAGGACCTACCCCAATGAGAAACCCTGGATCAACAGCGAGGTCCGTGTCGCCCTACTCGCACGAAATGCCGCCTTCAGATCCGGTGATCTGGGGGACACCCGAGCAGTGCTCCAGAAAACCATCAAAAGAGCGAAGAAGGAATACTCAGCCAAGTTGGAGGACCAATTTGAGAGCGGGGACGTGAGGACCACATGGCAGGGGCTTCGGACCATCACAGACTTCAGAGGAAGAGCCAGATGTGCAGAGAATGCCTCCCTCCCTGGTGAGCTGAACACCTTTTATGGTCGCTTTGAGCATAACCCAGGGAGCCACAACCTCCCACCGCCTGTACTACCTGCGGAGGCCAGCCCTTTAACCATCTCGGAAGCTGACGTGCGCAGAGCCTTCCAGCGGGTGAATACCCGCAAAGCCGTTGGTCCCGATGGCATCCCAGGCCGGGTGCTGAAGGTATGTGCAGCCCAGCTGGCAGGAGTGTTTACGACCATCTTCAACCTCTCCCTCTCCCAAGCTGTGGTCCCGTCTGGCTTCAAGTAATCCATTGTGGTACCGGTCCCCAAACACTCCAAGGTGGCGTGTCTGAACGACTGGAGACCGGTGGCCCTCACTCCGATTGTGAGCAAATGTTTCGAAAGACTGGTGAGAGACTATATTTGCTCTGTGCTACCGGCCACATTGGACCCATGGCAATTTGCATATCGTCAGAACCGATCCACCGACGATGCAGTTGCCCTGGCGCTACACTCTGCACTCACCCACCTGGATAGGGGGGGCAAGAACAGATGTGTCCGAATGCTCTTTGTGGATTATAGCTCAGCTTTTAACACCATTGTTCCCACCAGACTAGACGCAAAGCTCAGGGATCTAGGACTGCACCCGGCCATGTGCAGCTGGATACTGAACTTTTTATCAGATCGCCGTCAGGTGGTGAGAATGGGAAACATCACATCGGACCCCCTGACCCTCAACACGGGAGCACCCCAGGGCTGTGTGCTGAGCCCTCTCCTCTATTCCCTGTACACACATGACTGCAAGGCCACACACAGCTCCAACGTCATCATTAAGTACGCAGATGATACTACAGTGATGGGCCTCATTGAAAGTGACGACGAGACGGCCTACAGAGCTGAGGTTGACACACTGACACAGTGGTGTCAGGAAAACAACCTCGCTCTCAACGTCAGTAAGACCAAAGAGCTGGTCGTGGATTTCAGGAGACAGGAGAGAGAGCACGCACCCATCTTCATCGACGGCGTCGCAGTGGAACAAGTCAGCGACTTTAAATTCTTGGGGATCCAAATCTCCAAGGACCTGAAGTGGGCCACACACACCAAAACAGTGGTGAAAAAAGCCCAACAGAGACTGTATTGCCTCCGCCGCCTGAAGAAGTTCCGAGTGAGCCCACGCATCCTCAGAGCGTTCTACAGCAGCACCATAGAGAGTGTCCTGACAAGTGGCAGCACCGCATGGTTTGGAAACTGCACCGCTGCGGAACGCAGATCACTGCAGAGAGTGGTGCGAACAGCGCAGCGCATCGTGGGCGGGGAGCTTCCCCCCCTCCAGGAAATACATGAGAGACGCTGCGTGGCTAAAGCGGAAAGCATAATCAGGGACATTTACCACCCCAGCCACAGCCTGTTCAAGCCGCTGCAGCACCCACGGCCAGGCAAGCGTTTCAGGAGCATCGGGAGCAGTACTACGAGGCTCTTGAACAGCTTTTATTTGTCAGCAATCAGATTGCTGAACAAGAGCTAAGTTTTAGACTTTTTGCCTAGTCGTATACATAGATGCACCCATGATGAACTCTATTTCTTTTGCACTCACTTTGTTATGTTATGCATGTTCTTTCTCTCTACCTTTAAACTGCAATTTGAGCCTGCACAACCAAGTTTTTCACCCACCTTACTTGTAATGTGATGTGACAATAAAGATTGATTCTGATTCTGATTCTACAGTTGTGCGGACAACCCTTCCTTTTCAACAAACTATGCTATAACATAAGAAAGAGGCAACACTTGTGAAAATCACTGATGTACAAGCTCACTTGTAGCAGATGTACAAGCTCGCATAACGTCAGCGTGCATGGCACCAAACTGTGGCAGCTTGAATATCTTTTATTTTTGAACGCGTCATTCTAAAATGACACATGCTTTCCTGGTGTTAATGCATTAAAGTGGTTATGGCTATTTTTTGAGCCTGAGGGGGGGATATGTTTATTTTTATTTTGGATTAGGGGGGGTTGTACAACTTTATTTTGCTGAATTTTCTATTTAAAAAACGTTTTGATTATTTTGTTTTTCATAGTGTTTTACTCCTAGCTATATAAAGTTTACCCTGTGTGGCGAGTGTACTTGGTATCTTCCATGTGTGCGCAACTGGGCATGCAAATAGAACAGATCTACAAGCTAACAACGTGTTGCTTGGTGGCACGTTGTTAGCTTGTAGATCTGTTCTACCAGCAAAGGTCCCTCCCCCGGCCGCTGATGTAGTTTGCCCCGTCTGACTTCAAAACAGCGCGGGACATATTGATTCTGCGTTCATGATATTTCCAGTAGAAAAAGCGAAAAAAGTTTCAAGCTATGAACCGCGATGTTTGAATTGCGGGCCAGCAGCAACAGGCTGAAAAGAGCCAGTGTTGTCGGTGTCAGAGAGGAGGAAGGCGAGGATCTAGCAGCAGGCTGACAGCACCGCTGCTGAAGATGCAGCAATAATAATAATGTTGCGGCTGAGGTCATGGAAGACGTAACGATATCATATAAACTTCTCAGAAGTTACTGTTGGTGACTCAAGTTGCTTGTTAACGACCTCCACATAGAAAGTAGCACAACATCACAGGAACACCTTAGCCTTTATGTTGATGGACAATAATTGGACATTTTGATGGAAGAGACTCTACCGTCTTCACAACGCATCGTCGACACGGTGGCGGAGAAAAGCGCATTCGAGACAGATTCTCATTCAGAATACGGTAGGGCTGGTCTAAAAGCAGCTGTCATCATGTGCATCTTTGCGCACTCGCATTGCAATGTTGGATTGTTGCCTGGTGTGTGCGTCACGTCATAGTAGCCTACTTGTGTTTTGGCCGCGGTGCCATGTAGCCTACCTTTGTCTGCGTATGTGGTTGTAATAGACCAGGGGTCCTCAACTAGAAATTATGAAGGTCCACAAATATTTTTTTGAATAAGATGGGTCCAGTCCCATGCGCGGTGTCCATCGGAGAGCGGGGCTCTATGCCCGTTTAGTATGGTCAAGCCAAGCTTATACAAATCAGATCCCCTTCCAACCAACCAATAATGGGGTGCAGAGTGCAGGCCCGGAGTGGAACTCCAAATCAGGCCGGGAGTTATACGCCCTGGCAGGCCACACAATTTTGGGGGCCCTTGGGGAACATTTTGGGGGCCTTTGCAGCAATTTCACATGAGAAATGTACCATCTGATGTTATTTATATTATTAACTTGAGTTGAGTACCCCTGTAATAGACTAAAGAAAGAGTTAAACTATTCGGTGGTGCCTGGCTGGCTAAATGAGCTGAGCGGGCAGTTGTTGAACGTTGGTGTTCCGTAAATTATGCTTTTCTCTGTGGAGTAGCCTATGAAGCTGTATCAACAATGGTATGCGTGACATATGTATTTAGCATACCGGTATTAATTCATTTTCATCATCCTGTCAAGACGCGTCATCAGCGTGTTGTTGAGAGCTTGTAGATCTGCATCTGCTATTTTCGGAGATTCATATTTCAATACAGTATTTAGTTGGAAGAATGCAATGGCATATCATCAGTGTTGTTGAGTGTTGGAACCAAATGAACCCCCGACGGCAGGCGCTATTCGCTTAATAAACGATCAGCGTTCGCTTTACTTTATGCTGCTATACTGTTGGTGTGAATATTAAAAAAAAAAAAGTTTATGGTGGTGTGTGTGTGTGTGTGTGTGTGTGTGGGGGGGGGGGGGGGGTCATATATATTCTTCCAGTCCCTGAGGGGGGGTCCCGAAAAAATATTTGGAGGCTGGGGGGGGGGGGGGGGGGGGGGGGGTGAGGAGGTGAGGAAAAATAAAAAAAATGAAATCACATCTGCACCACCCGCCCCTGGTGGATAAATAACGATCAGTCCCTTAGGTACTAGTTACTTAGTAGATTATTATTAAGGGACCAAGAAGTCACTTGTTGTTGTTGTTGTTCTTCTTCTTCTTGTTCTTGTTCTTGTTCTTGTTCTTCTCCTTCTTTTTTTCTTCTTCTTCTTCTTCTTCTGATTCTTCTTCTACTTCTACTCTATTACACACTTCTGCCAAAAATAGCAGATTTGACAGATTTAGTTACTTTACAGATTTAGAGTATTAGAGTATTAATATTAAATCTATTTCAGCAGCCATCCCCATTGATGATGTCATTGGTAGGCAGTTTTTGAACTGTCCACAGCCTAATGCGGAAGAGTGAGTAGACATAAATTATGTCATGTTATAATGAGCATTAGTGACGCTTGAAACGGCTGACGTGCATCTTAAGAATAATGATTGTTCTATGATAGTTGTCATACACCAGCAGTGATGAACTTACTCAGATTGTCTACCTCTATATCCCAGATAATAATTAAAATATCAATAATAATAATACACTATTTAATAGTTATTTTGTATCTACTCTCACCTGCTGTCTGTGTCTTCAGCTTGTTTACTTCACTTTGAAGCTGGTCCTTCTCCCGCATAAGGTTGGTGTTGACGGACTTTAGCTGGTCCCTCTCCTGCGTCAGGTTGGTGTTGTCGGCCTTTTCGGACTCGATTAATAGCCAGGTTACTTTTACTTCACTTTGAAGCTGGTCCTTCTCCCGCATAAGGTTGGTGTTGACGGACTTTAGCTGGTCCATCTCCTGCGTCAGGTTGGTGTTGTGGGACTTTAGCTGGTTCTTCTCAGAGATCAGAGTATGGTAGTTGGAACGATCTGCGAAGGACAGAAATGGATGATAAAGACAGTTTATCGCTACTGTTCATGATGAGGTCAAGCATCTGTGGTGGAACACTTTATTTGAGAAGAAAATCTCAATGTTGTTAATTTATCCTTTTATTTATGTGCATTGTCACTTGTCAACACTACTTTGTTCATCATACTTTTCAGATGCATATCATGCAATGCAATAATACAAAAAAACAATTAATTTGATTTAAGAATATAAAATAAAGTCAACGTTTTGGGTTCAAGCTGTGGTGGCCTTAACCCATTAGACCTGAGTTAAAAACATTCACTTTGAAAGAATATATATTCAAAGATTTGCGCCACATTTTTACGATTTTTCAAAATGAGCAGACCTACAAGCTCGTGGCGCGCTATGAGCTTGTAGATCTGCTATTTTTCAATAGCTAAAGTATAACATAATTAACCCAAATTAACCCAAAATGGGTTAATAGTAGTTTCCTGTATGCATCTACCTTTTGTCCAGCACCAGCGAGGAACTGGATGTGCGCAAGACTTCTGCTTTTTAAACAAGGCCTTAATAGTTGTCACAGCTAGAAAATTTCAGGCAACAAACTCCATGAAATACTCACAGCTCACACCCAGGCCTGTGATCACACCCATCAGTATGAGACACAGCATCCCCAGACACCCTGCAGCAACCACTCCGGGGGGCCTTCTCTCTGTTTTAGGGCGCTGTCCTTGAACAGGAACCAGTTTTGCAGTGACTGACAGAGAGATAGAAAGAGAAACAAGCCCAAATTGATTAAATCAATTCATTACCAGCTGCATTATTATTATCTGTGGCTCTGCTGCTGACGTTAAGCCACTTTTTAACTGCGCTCTGCTGTTATGCTCAAATTAGTGACCCTAAAGAATTCAGAGGCAACATAGCTGGAGACGAGGCAGCCAATCAGAACTGCTCGACTAGCCATGCCGTGCAGACGATGGGATGTTATGGGTTGTTGCCAGTGGTGGCAACTGCCGTGACAGAAATAAGCTAAGCAGCCTCCAAAAAACAAACCAGGCAAGCAACTGTGAATGAATCCACGTTAGGCTGGAAATATGCAGGCTTGGCAACCAGTGTTGCCAACTGGTGACAGAGCAGGCTCAGCAGAAAATGATCTCCTGTCGATCTCCTGTCGGGACTTTCACAAGCTAATATTGACCAGCTTGCAGCTGGTAAAAATATAGTCTGAACCCCGGCCCTGCTAGAACTGAACAACATCTCTCTAAAAGATCAAAGGAATTATAGTGAAGGATATTATTCCATTGCAGTGCTGGATTGGAGGAGGGTGGAGCCAGAGGCAATCGGAGGAAGGGAGACATCTTGCCTGGCTGGCCTGTGTCTTCCTCATCCAGACCATGCTTCCACTATGCTCTCTCTTCATTCTTTCACAGGCTACAGCAGGGTTCCCCAATACATTTTCCATATTTTGACTAGGGTACCAGGCTGGGGGCCGAGTCCGCACGTGCGAGGTGGAGGTCTTGTCCTGAAAATTCATTTTCAGCGTAAGACCCCATTTGAAAAGGATGCCCATTTTGACATGCATAGGCTACTGACCCCCATTTAATGCCATTTATATCTGGGACCCCCAGATATTTTTTGAAATTCTTCCAGGGGCCACAAGGTGGCGCTCCGCGGGCCGCCTATAGACGAATCCAGGAACGGGTCTCATGGTCGCAGCTTACGTATTTCCTGTAGGCGGACTCGACGTAGCTGTGGGGTTTAAACCCTCACCAGGCGCACCTCTTCTACTACAGTGAACGGCAGAGTGACTGATGTTAAGTTTGCCTCAAACGTTACTCTTTTACCTGCTTTTTACTAACACTAACATTACAAAGATGCCCAGAACATCGAGATGAACCTGTGTAGTTTATGGCTGCTCCAACAGTAGTGGCAACATAAAAGAATAAAAAAAACGGAATGTCAAAATATCCACCGCGGTGGCTGAGACCAGAGCTATTGATTAATGGTTGAGACAAAGCAGTGAAAGATACATAACGTCAGTCTTACCCAATACCCAGTCTTTCTGTTTTATGAACACATGGCTGCTGTACTTTATACATCATACTTTAAATGCTTAGTATGAGGTATAAAATACAGCAGCCTTGTGTTCCTAAAACAGAAAGATTGGGTATTGGGGTAAGACTGACATTATGTATCTTTCAGGACCTTTCACTGCTTTGTCTCAACCATTACTCAATGGCTCTGGTCTCAGCCACCACGGTGGATATTTTGACATTCAGTTTTTATTTTATTTTTATGTTGCCACTACTGTTGGAGCAGCCATAAACTACACAGGTTCTAATAATCAGCTTTAGCAAGGCTGCTCACTTATGGGAGTTTGCACCCCCTGGCGTAAACACAGAAGCATTTATATAAACTCACAGACAATTTTGGCTGAGACTTTAAGACGTCATGACGTTAAGACCCGGCCCGCCAGGGCACCAGTATAACAGTGAGTCAACGTCCCTACGTCTTCATTCGATTGTTTCTTCTCATGTGTGAACACAGCGCAGCGAAGTCTCCCTTACGGATTAGTATCTGATTTATTTCCACAAAGGACGAGAAGCCTTCTCGGTACCGCGGAAACTACTTTTCCCAGAGGCTTCGAGAAGAAGAAAGTCGGTAAGTCCGCTTTCTGGAGACAGCCTCACTCAGCTTCCACCTCCCTGAGCGGAGGCATGAAGCTGCTTGACTGCGCAGGACAACGGGAGGCAGGCCTCGAGGGAGGCCATGCCTCCAATGGACAAGTCCTTCGCTGGCTGGCTCATGGGTATCAACCCCAACGTTTTCCACGAGGACCCGGACTTCTCCTTGCCTGCGGACAAGGACGACTCCAAACTTAATAAAGCTGCCTACAAGTGCGCCTCAACTGCGGCCAGAGCACTGAACGCCACGACCCTTCTGCAGGGGTCAGCGTCTCATGTCCTCCTGGAGGCGGGTGACGAGCCTACCAACGAACACATGGCTGAGTTGAGACGCCTGCACCTTGAGCTCCTCCGTCTCACTCAGGCCCAGGCGGAGATGGTGGGCGGAACCATGGCGAGACTTCTGGTCCTCGAGAGGGCCAGGTGGCTGGAGCTGTCCCCTAAAGTGGGACGCACTCCATTGAAACAGAAAGTCTCCACTTCGACACTCTTCGCGTCCATGCTCGAGGAGATGCGCTCCCGCGATGGACAAACGAAGACTGACACGGAGGTCATCAACCCTACAGGCCGACCTACAAGCGCACCAAGGACAGGGACGATCGTTCCAGGTCCAGGAGGAGCACCTTCGAGGTCCCCGACGCTCAGAGGGCTCCGTCAGCGGCGGCCTCATCTTCCCGCCCACCTCGCAGCCGCAAGAGGGTCGACAGGCCCAGGCGCCCCTCGGCTTCTCCGGCCGGCGGCCCCCGCAATGGGGCCAGGGAAGGAGGGCCACTCGGCGGGAAGGCGAAATAACCAGACCTGCCCCACGGGGAGACATCGGACACTGTCTCCCCCACCCTTCCCCGAGTTTCTCTGAAGCGCAGCATAGTGGCCACGGGCCTCATGCCGGACGCTCTCGGTGTAGACAGGAAGAGGACTTGTTTTTCAAACATAAATGTCTCTCCAGTGTTTTCTGTGCCGCCACTTTTCTCAATAAAGCGGTGTTCTCTACTGAAAACCGGTCTCATGAATCGTCACTTGAAACTCAAGGGAATGGGTCCGCAGCCCGGGCCTTCAAGGAGGCCCGTGGCTGTCGGCCGAAATGCAAGTGTAACTGCCGTGGACACAGCACCAGAGCCCCAGGTCCATATTGCAGGACAGAGGCCCCAGGTCCAGGTTCTGACCGTAAGGGGCGCCGCTCTACCACAAAAAGGTTTGGAGCTGGCTTCAACCCCTCTGGCGCTGTGTCTACAGGAGTGGAATCGTTGTGGTGTTCATCCTTGGGTGTTGAACACCATCTCGAAGGGTTACAAACTACAGTTTGCCAGGAGACCTCCCACTTGTGGGAGCGTTCTTTTTTCGCAAGAGAGTGGTCAGGCAGCTGAGGTTCTCCAGGACGAGATAACGTCTCTGTTGGAGAAGAAGGCTATATGTGTGGTGTCCATGGAGCAGGGCAACACCGGGTTTTACTCCCGCTACTTTCTCGTGAAGAAGAAAGGGGGGGGGGGGGCATGCGGCCCATTCTAGACCTACGTGCTCTGAACGGCTATTTGAAAGTGGTTCGCTTCAAAATGCTCACGAGCAAGGCTCTGCTGCGCATGATGCGTCGAGGGGACTGGTATACAACTCTCGATCTCAGAGACGCGTATTTCCACATTCCCATCTACCCACCACAGAGAAAATTCCTGCGGTTCGGCTTCAAGGGACAGATATACGAATATCTGGTCCTTCCTTTCGGACTGTCACTAAGTCCAAGGACTTTTGTGAAGTGTACACAGGCAGCCGTCGCCCCGCTGCGTCAGCGGGGCGTTCGGATAGCGATGTATGTGGACAACACGACGATGTGCTATATCAACAAGCAGGGGGGCCTACGGTCCACCAAACTGCATGCGCTAGCACACAGACTGACGTTATGGTGCGATGAGCACCTTCTTCGGTCAGAGCCTCCCACGTTCCGGGACTCCAGAACACGGGGGCGGATCTGTTGTCCAGGTGCCGATATCTCTATGCGGCTTGGTCACTGCACAAAACAGTGGCCAGGCAGATGTGGGAGAGGTTCGGCGAGCCACGAGTGGATCTGTTTGCGTCGGAAGAGAACAGCAAGTGTCCTCTGTTCTTCTCCATAGCAGGGACGGCTCCGCTAGGTTTGGATGCCTTGGCGCACCGTTGTCCCCAGGGCCTACTTTACGCGTTTCCCCCGTTGTCTCTCATCCTTCCCACGCTGGAGAGGTTGAGGACACGGCGCCTGTCAGTGATCTTAGTGGCCCCAGGGTGGGGCTCTTGGAGGTCAGACATAGTCCCTCTCTTGTGCGGTCGGCCCTGGCAGCTTCCGTTGCGCAGGGACCTATTGACCCAGGCGGGAGGCGAGATATTCCACCCACGGCCGGAAGATCTAGACCTCTGGGCTTGGCCCGTGAGAGGTTGAATCTTGGCGCGGAGGGTCTTCCCCAGAGCGTCATCGACACTATTCAGTGTGCGAGGGCGCAGTCGACCAGGGATGCTTATGATATGAGGTGGCGGTTGTTTGAAGACTGGTGTTCACCAGCTCAAGTTGTGCCATTTCAAGCACCAGTAAGGGTCGTTCTGTCGTTCCTCCAGGACCTCTTGGACAAAGGCAGAGCCTTTAGCACTGTCAAGGTGTATCTGGCTGCTATCTCAGCCTGCCACATCGGGTTTGAGGACAAGACGGTGGGCCAGCTCCCGCTGGTGCGCCAGTTCATGAAGGGGGCTAGCCACCTTCATCCGGTGACCAAGTCTCTGGTCCCCTCGTGGGACCTTGCTTTGGTTTTGGACTCTCTGTCCCGGCCACCGTTTGAGCCCTTGGAGGAGTTGAGTATGAAGCTATTGTCGCTGAAGACAGCGTTATTATTAGCTTTGGTGACCGCTAAAAGGGTCAGTGATATCCATGCTTTGTCCACAAGTGCGGAATGCATGAGGTTCAATGGGGATGCAAGGGTGGTCATGAAGACCAA
The DNA here is from genome assembly GCF_964188405.1 of Protomyctophum parallelum. Classification (NCBI taxonomy): domain Eukaryota; kingdom Metazoa; phylum Chordata; class Actinopteri; order Myctophiformes; family Myctophidae; genus Protomyctophum; species Protomyctophum parallelum. The sequence continues at coordinate 48,788,149 of NC_139700.1, forward strand.
TCCGGCATTTTTACCTAAGAACCGCCTAGCTACCCCGGTTCCGATGGACTTGGCGGCGTTCTGTCCGCCCCCCTTTGCCTCAGAGGAGGATAGGAGGAGGCATAACCTCTGTCCGGTGAGGGCATTGAGGTTGTATTTGGACAGGACTGAGGCGACGAGGAAGACTACACAACTGTTTGTCTCCTGGGATCCCAAGACTGTGGGACTGCCTATCTCAAAGATTAGGCTTTCCCAGTGGATCGTGGAGGCTATAGAGCGGTCCTACTCTGGCAGGAATATGGTGCCTCCCGTAGGGTTGAAGGCACATTCCACGAGGTGTATGGCATCGTCCTGGGCCCTCTGTAGGGGGGTCTCTGTTCAGGATGTTTGTTCCGCTGCAAGTTGGGCATCGTCTTCCACCTTTGCCACCTTCTATAGACTGGATGTGACAGCGGCGCCAGTGGCGCATGCGGTCCTGGGCGTGGCCTCCAGTTAGTGGAGAGACTTAGTTCCCCACGGGGGACGTTGGTTTTCTCCAGGGCGTTAAGACGGTTGTTCTGTCGGCCCCTCTTAGGTACATATGGCAGACTTAGGTCTGATTGGCCTTCCCAATGGGGTGCAGTAGTCCTGTTGAGGGACGTGCTGTGGTCCTTTGCTCACAGATAAAGGTACGGGCCCTAGGGGTCCAGACTTCGCGATGACAATAAGGGAGTTAATGAAGTCTCCCATAAGTGAGCAGCCTTGCTAAAGCTGATTATTAGAACTAGGGGTTACGCATGTAACCAAAGTTCTATAACAGCGAGCAAGGCTGCTCACTAAGATTCCCTTCTTGTTGCTTGAGAAGAGAACAATTGTTATCGAATGAAGACGTAGGGACGTTGACTCACTGTTATACTGGTGCCCTGGTGGACTGGGGTCTTAACGTCATGACGTCTTAAAGTCCCAGCCAAAATTGTCTGTGAGTTTATATAAATGCTTCTGTGTTTACGCCAGGGGGCGCAAACTCCCATAAGTGAGCAGCCTTGCTCGCTGTTATAGAACTTTGGTTACATACGTAACCCCTAGTTCATCTCAATGTGGGCATCTTTGTAATGTTAGTGTTAGTAAAAAGCAGGTAAAAGAGTAACGTTTGAGGCAGACTAACATCAGTCACTCTGCCGTTCACTGTAGTAGAAGAGGTGCGCCTGGTGAGGGTTTAAACCCGCAGCTACGTCGAGTCCGCCTACAGGAAATACGTAAGCTGCGACCATGAGACCCGTTCCTGGATTCGTCTAGGGAACCCTGGGCTACAGGCTTCAGTGGCTACCGAAGAGAAACCTTGACTATTTGTTTTGGCTGGAATTTGTTGCAGCACTTTATTTTTTTTAGTTACATCCGGTCTGGTCTCCCAGGCTCTCAACTTTATTTGTTATGGCCCTAGAGCCAGGCCATAAGAATGTGCACTTATTGTTGTGTTTTGCGCTGCTAGAAATTCTGAATGAAATCTGAATAATCTTTTCTTGAATTAAAGGACCACTTCACCACTTTTCAACATATCTTCATATAATAGGTCCTCACTAATAATCATGAAAAAAATATGCAATTCTTTTCTACTCAGTCTGTGTCTCATAGGAGGGCTGTGGGCAGTTCAGAAACTGTCTTCCAGTGACCTCATCGATGGGGAATACAAGCTAATAACAACTGCAGGCTTTCTAGTCCTGAAAAGTTGCAATGCGAAAATGGAAGCCATCGTTCTCACGATAATGGAAATCTAAATATCTTTGTAAAAAAATCTTGTTTAAAAAAAAATCTGACTAATGATGTCACTGGAAGACGGTTTCTAAACTGCCCACAGCCCTCCTATGAGACACAAAAATCGTGCCATTTTTTCATGATTATTAGTAAGGACCTATTATATGAAGATAGGTTGAAAAGTGATGAAGTGGTCCTTTAAGTACAGACAGTTGTAGTATTTTTACATGTTAAAAAGAGAATTCACAACTTTATCACACTCACCCTGAGCCTGTCTTCCTGCTGCGTTGTCCGTCATGTCCTCCTGTGTTCCAGGGACACAGTCGTCCGCACTCTGGTAGATGTCTACCACTCTCTCCTCCCAATCTACCCTCTGTCCTCTGTCTCCATCTCTCTTTCTCACCTTCATTGCCATGTCTGGCTCGGCATAAATATGTGATTCTGTGTCTCCATCTTTCTTTCTCACCTCCATTGCCATGTCTGGCTTGGCATAAATATCTGATTCCATAGAAGTATGAGAGCCTTGAGCCATGAGTACAAATAAATAGTAACTACGTTGTATGAACTATATAACCATAACTAGCTTAGCAAAAATATCACCATGTCAGCCTGTGGCTGGTTTGGCACAATGCTTCATCGTTAACCCATTTAGGCCTAAGGCCGATTCTAAAAACGACCTAAGGTTTCTGAAAAACTTCAAATATTTATATAGCAGAATCAAAATAAATAAATTTTTGAATACTGTACATACTGTACAGAACCCAAATATGGTGCCCGGCCTGAGGGGGTAAGATACCAATAGGGGTTCCCGCCCAGAATGGGTTAAGGAAGTACAGAACCTAATTTCTCAAACACAGGTTGTGCAAACTCATACAACCCCATCCCCCAGAGGTAACCACAGTTTATCTGTAGCTTCATGATCTCTCGGAAGTTACACAACCCTCACACCCAACACCAAGTTACACAATGAACGTGAAATGATGATAATCAATAAGACGTTTTAATAAAACAATGTGTGAATGAATGCATGCGCATGTGCATTTATTTGTGTGTTAATTCAACTAGTAATTATAATTACCTCTTACCTCAGTCCCTCAGTAGCATGCTGTATGGGTTGTGCAGAGAGTTGGCAAAGTAATTATGTAGCACTGGACAATGTAATGTTTTGTATCATCAAGTGTTTATTATGTATCACCAACAATGCACGCACGCACACATGTGTATGCATGCACACCGTTTTTTATTCACAGTGCATGTTTAAATCTTTCATATTTTTGGGGGTTTTATTTTATTTTGTGTGTGCATGGGGGCGGGGGGGGGGGGGGGGGGGAGTAGGGGGTTGGAAGTACATCAGGTCACCTCCCAAAATCTCTCTGCATGGTCCTGGTTGGGGTTATCAGACACACACACACAAAAACCATAATATTATTCATACCATTTCGATGCACACTAACAATGTGAAATGGTCCTCACCCAGGACAGAAGAATAAAAGGCTTTCACGCCTCAGCCATGATCGGCTGTGATCAGCCTATCGCGTCAATCAGCCTATAGCTTCCTATTCCTCATTCATGACACAGTGATGTAATCATGTTAGTTCTAGTGAACTTGAGTGGGTTTACAGGGGTTCCCCAAAACCTTGAAAAAGACAACAACATTTGAAACATTTGTTTTCTTTTAATCAAGCCCTTTCCCTTAATTGTCCTTCCATAACCAATCCACCAGCCGCCCCGCTTTCTATTAGAGAGAATGTCTGCCATCTGTTCTTATCACAACGAAGCTGCAACTTAGACTGCACTTTCATAGTAGTAATGGTCCTATAGAGCAGGGGTTTTCAACCGGTGGTCCGCGGAGGTACTGCTGGTGGTCCGCAGCCAGGCATTCAGAAAAGTTGTATTTTTGCCTTTTTTTTCTTTACTTTTTTTTTACCTTTTTAATATAAATATAACTATTTATAAAACTTATTTGCACTATTTTTACTTGTTTGTGAATAATAATAATAACTTAAGTCGAATCTAACATTTTAAAAAGTCAAGTGAGTTTTATGCTCAACGTGTGAAATACACACAAAAAAAAACACCACGATGTAAACATCCGGCACACACTGAATTAGTTTTGGCAGACACGCGGGTACAACGTATTCATTGATTTTTGCACATTTACACCGTGGTATTGTACTTGAGGGTAAACTTATAACCTGCTACTGAAGTTGATCCTTGAGTCGGCCTGCAATGAACCACCATGGAGCGTTTCATAATAAGAAAAAAGACGGTTCCGACAGTGGTGGTAGTGGAGGAGGAGGAGGGACAACAGGCTGCAGCAGCACAGTGGTGGTAGAGGAGGAGGAGGAGGGACAACAGGCTGCAGCAGCACAGTGGTGGTAGTGGAGGAGGAGGAGGGACAACAGGCTGCAGCAGCACAGTGGTGGTAGTGGAGGAGGAGGAGGGACAACAGGCTGCAGCAGCACCTGCGCCTGCGGGAAGCAGCACCGATAAGGCAGATGAAACTGTTAAACGTAAAAGGGAAAGGGCGACCAAGGCCAAAAGAAAATACAGTGATGATTATGTTAAATTTGGATTTTCTACTGAGAAAGGAGAAGAGTTGCCACTGTGTTTCATATGCTCAACGCGTCTTTCAAATGAAGCAATGAAGCCGTCAAAACTGCAGCGACATATGGAGACACGTCACAGTGAATTGATGCACAAGCCTATTGAATATCTTCAAGAGATGCTGCGCAAATTCAAAGGACAACAGACAACTATAAGAAAGACTGCAAAAGGAAGTGAAAATGCATTAAAAGCTTCATATCAGGTGGCGCTTAGAGTTGCACAATGTAAAAAGCCCCACACGATCGCAGAGGATCTTATTTTACCTGCTGCTATGGACATGAATAAAACCATGATAAGTGAAGAAGCTGCAAAAATATTAAAAACAATACAGTACAGTGGGGCGACGGATCATGGAAATGGCCAATGATGTCAAAGAGCAGCTGATTGAGAAACTTAGATTGGCCGAGTCATTCTCAATTCAGATTGATGAAAGTACAGATATTACAAATGATGCGCAACTGTTGGCATGTGTACGATACGAGGACAAAGGTGCCATGTGTGAAGAATTTATTTTTTGCAAACCACTACCAGGGCGAACAACCGGTGCAGAAATATTCAAGGCTGTTGATGATTTTTTCAAAGACAACGACATTATCTTCGGAAAGTGTGTGGCATTATGCAGCGATGGGGCCAGAGCCATGAGTGGCACCTTGACTGGTGTGCTCGCGCATGCGAGAAAAGACGCACCGGGGATAATATGGACACACTGTATGATTCATCGTGAGTCCCTTGCTTCAAAAGAACTAAGCCCGGAGCTAAGCAGTGTGTTTGATACGGTTGTAAAAACGGTCAACTTAATCAAACGAAAGGCATTGAATACACGTCTGTTCTCAAACCTTTGTGAAGGCATAGGGAGCGAGCACACTTCTCTCCTGTACCATTCAGTGGTGCGTTGGCTGTCCCGCGGTGCTGTGCTGACCCGTGTGTTTGAACTGCGCAGCGCTATCCATGATTTCTTGTCCGAGCATAACCACAACGAACTGGCTGCTGCATTCAACAACAAAGCGTGGTTAACTAAACTGGCTTATCTCACAGATATTTTTGCTGCGCTCAACAACCTGAACAGCTCCATGCAAGGAAGAGATTCAAATGTTTTACAGCTGTACGAAAAACTGGAGGGATTCATTAAAAAGATTAAAAGGTGGATACAGCGAGTGGAGAATGGTAACGTGGCCATGTTTCCATCAGTGGATGATTTTACTGAGTCTACTGACAAGTCTGACATACGTGTCATTAAAGGCATAATCTGTGACCATTTGAGGATGCTTGTGTCTGAATTTGAAAAGTACTTTGCTGAGTCTGACCAGTGGCACTGTGACAGCAAGTGGATCCTGCTCCCATTCAGTGATGGAGCAGCAGAGGGCTCAAGCTTGACTCCCACAGAAGAGGATCAGCTCATTGACATGTCCACAGACTCTGTTAAGAGGGACACATATAAAACCGAGCCCCTTGCAAAGTTCTGGATGAGTTGTAAGGCAGAATACCCAGGGCTTACTGCAAATAAAGGCAGGATACAACACTATTTTTTGTTTTTCTCCTTACTAATTATTTGATCGACCCAAAACATTGTAAATATTGTCATGATTTGTCACGATCCGAGTTGGCTTTGTCCGCGGCGTAACCGTCTTTAAATAAATACTTTTTGAAAAGCCTATGGAGAAAATGAATGGAGAATCATTTCCTAGGCCACTCATCGTTCTGAAAGGGGGCGGGACTGTTTATTGTATTTACGTTTTTGTCCACACGTACTCAATATTACATTGTGAGTTTGAGCTGACAGGACCTTTTGCAGTCTCCTTAATTCAAGTAGCAGGTACCAAGAACTATATTTTTTATATTTAAATTAAATATTATTTAGGGTCATGTCATGTGATCTACCTGCACAGCTTTTGTGATCTACCTTTTGGGCACCCTGCTTTACAGTATCGATATTAAATAATTTAATCGTACACTATGAACCTATCGTCCATGTATCGTATCGTCAACCATGTACAGTATCTTACACCCTGTGTGTGTGAACCCTGCACCACTCTATTTCCATATTTCCTCCCCGTTTGTTTCAATTCCCACCTGTTATATTTTCACAGATTTCCCTTTTTATTTGCTTCCGTCCTGCCCTTCCTGTATTTTAAACATTCTTCTCATCTATTAAACATGAACCCTGAGCCACAGGGCTACTCGTGACGCGGAGTAGACTATAAATTAAGCTTAACCCATCTAAATCATGACAGTTTTCTGAATAAGTGAATAACCCATGTTTCTATGTCAGTGGTTCTCAAACATTTCATGTCAAGGACCCCCAAAAATATATGAATTAGGCTGCCGACCCCCATCTGGAAATATGTTGTTCCAGGGACCCCCCCCCCCCCCCCCAAGAAGCCAATATTTGAGTTGAAAAACGTTCACTCTGAAAGAATATATTCAAGCATTTGGGCCACATTTTCACGATTTAAAAAAAAAATAGCAGACCTACAAGCTTGTAGCGCCGCGCTATGAGCTTGTAGATCTGCTATTTTTCAATAGCTAAAGTATAACTCAATGCTTACCGGTAGTTAAAACACCAAAAGGGATTCCCGTCTAGAATGAGTTTAAGCTGTGAACTGAAAGAAACCTTGACAACGTCTGTCCTCTTCAGTCACGGCTCTTGCTGCTTCAGGAGATCTTATCTCCTCATTGGCTTATATGCGTATAAAGATAACGCAGAGCTATACTGTTTCATGTGGGAAATGCAGTTATACTAGTTTATAATGCAATTGGAGTTGACTTCTTGAATCGTGTGGAGTGCAGCCAGCCATCTAGGCAAGGCTTTAGGGTTGAACACAAATGGATTCTGTCTGAGACGTGTGTGTGTGTGGGATGTTTTTCATCACGTAATACTGCACTTAATGGCATTGATAACATGTCTCTGACACCCCCCAAAACAACGTGTTTTATTCTCTGTTTAATTCCTGCTGTGTTATCGTGTTTAGACACTTCAGTAAATGGCAACTCATTTCCTTCCCTAAAGCAACCCGTGGGCCGCGACCCCTCGGGGAGTCGCCAAATTATTTTGTGGGGGTGGTTATGAACATCATCAACCTCAATACTTGAATATTGAATAGGCCTATACAATTCAATCTGGTGCTGTACATCATAGTTAAACATCAACGAATACAATTCAGCAGACAAAGCATCTTAATGAAAACTCTGAGACAGTCTTTGAGGGGTGCTAGCCTCTCATATGCCCAGCTTTCCGGGTTTTGGGTGAACACAAACATTGGCTTGTGATTGGCTGATCACCCCATATAGCAATGCTTTGATTTGCTGAGCAAAGTACATATTGAAGCTAAAAGTGAGGACGCAAATTGTGATTGGCTGGCATGAGGATATATGATTGATAAGAGCGACCCTCACTTCACACGGGTGTGATTTTTTTAATGTAAATGCTGGCTTGAAACCTCTAGTGTACAACATTTATGGAAATGGCACCCTTGGTATACGAGTCAATCGATAAATAGTGAATAAATACATAAGCTTAAGCAACAAAATATAGTTTATTGTTTTATCAAGGTGGTACTGAACAGATCAGTGCAATGTTGTAGCAACAATTACAGGAATATATTCAGGATAGGTAGCCTATAAAGGACCTTCTGTATATAAAAAAACAATACTTTGAAACTGCACAATACTTCAGAACAGTGGAATGTACATTGTGGTGAGTGATTAAAATGTGTACATTTGCATAATTATTTTCTATAATTAATTAATTCGAAATGAATCAGTAAAACTCCCTGCCCTAAATAAAGAGATATTTTTTGGGATGAACTTTCCCTTTAAGATCTTTCAACCTGCTCTGCTAGCTGAACATCTGAACAACATTATTCATGAATATTCATACATTTCATGCTCATACACTAAACACATTACTCCAGAAATATAAAAAAGTTCAGAAATATCAAAAATAGCATATGCACAAACTCAAAACACGCTCTCTGAGCTTAGAGCGGCTATTTTCTAGGGACTCAAGTAGTTAAAGGACAACTTTAGTTTTTTGGGGGGATTTTAGCTCTTTTTGACAGGGGGGAGGGGGCATTCGAGCATGGGGCTAAATATGTATTTTCTTTTTTACAAATTGTTATGGTGATTTATTTTTGTATTATTTACTATAGTCCTAATAAACCCCAGGAAATTATTCTTGTGGTTTATTTGGACTATAGTAAATAATACAAAAGTAAATCGCCATAATATTTTGTAAAAAAAATACATATTTAGCCCCAAGCTCGAATGCCCCCGCCCCCCTGTCAAAAACTGCTAAAATCCCAAAAAACGAAAGAAAGCAGCAAATGAAAGAAAATGAACACTCACCTTTTAGTTTCTCTAATAACAACCTAAAACATGAACCTTGGTTGAAAAAAACTAAAGTTGTCCTTTAAACTTGTTCCCAACCTGTGGGTTGATCCCCTGGGGGCTACCGTCCACAGATGACAGCAAATTGAAAAATACCAATACAATAATTACAAAAAAAGCACTCACTGCATCAAAACTAATGCAACAAACTATACTATAGATAGGAGCCAAAAGGAAGCACGCACATCTCCAGAAATTCTACAGGTGCTGAACAAGAAATATACGTACAATGAAAAGGAAGGGTTGTCCGTACAGTTGTGCGGACAACCCTTCCTTTTCAACAAACTATACTATAACATAAGAAAGAGGCAACACTTGTGAAAATCACTGATGTACAAGCTCACTTGTATAGCAGATGTACAAGCTCGCATAGCGTCAGCGTGCATGGCACCAAGCTGTGACAGCTTGAATATCTTCTATTTTTAAACACTTGAATCTAAAATGAAAGAGTATTTCCAATTCAAATACTATAAGTATTTCTACTCCACTACATCTCAGATCCTAATATTGTACTTTTACTCCACTGCATTTTTTTGAAAACTTTAGTTACTAGTTACTTTGTACATTTGTATTATTAATACAGTAACAAGTAACTTCAGCCCAATATACATTTCGATCATTTGATCTTACTATAGCTAACATTATTGTGACTCTGACGCATTGAGAGCTTGTAGATCTGCTATTTTCAAAATATTTTTAGACATTTGAAAACTTGAAATGATAGACATTCTACATAATGAGTACTTTTACTTTTGGTACTTTAAGTAAATCTTAATGCCAGAACTTTTGTAGGCCTTCTTTTACTCAAGTGCATTTTTAATTCCGGTCTTTTAATTGCAACAGAGTATTTGAATACTGCAGTATTGATACTTTTATTTAAAGGACCACTTCACCACTTTTCCACCTATCTTCATATAATAGGTCCTCACTAATAATCATGATAAAATGGTGCAATTTTTTCCTACTCTGTCTGTGTCTCATAGGAGGGCTCTGAACAGTTTAGAAACCGTCTTCCAGTGACATCATCTATGGGGAATACAAGCTAATACAAACTGCAGGCTTTCTAGTCCTGAAAAGTTGCAATGCAAAAATGGAAGCCATTGTTCTCACGATAATGAAAATCTAAATATTTTTGTAAAAAAAATATTGTTTAAAAAAAAGAAGCTCTGCCTAATGATGATGTCACTGGAAGACGGTTTCTATGAAGATAGGTTGAAAAGTGTTGAAGTGGTCCTTTAAGTAGAAATCACTTTTTCCACCACTGTTTGTACTTAAATGTTTGTGTTTATATGATCTTCACTACTAATTACTACTGTAGCAGAAACACTGAGCTGCAGTTTGATCAATGAAGTGAAAACCATCACTTCTCACAAATTGAGGGCCTTGGAGCTGAACATGACACATTAGTCCATGTTCCAGGGTCAGTCCCGTGAAAGAACCTTGCACAGTCTTCATTGCCATTGGGATACCAGTACCTGCACAATAAACAACAATGCATTGAACCACATGCACTTAGTCAGTCACATACAGTACCAGTACCTGCACAATAAACAACAATGCATTGAACCACATGCACATCACATACAGTGACTTTGATAGAATTACAATATAAAAACATGTGAAATGTCTCACTGTGTTGTCTCTGGTGTTCCATCCACCCACTTCCAGCTGCGCCCAGTCCTGGTCAGACCAATCCATGAAAAATTACTACTAGGTCCATCAGGTCTCAATCCATTGATGAATACCTGATTATTTGTACATGATTGAATCATCATTAATTGTATCCAATACATTCACTTCTTCACTATAATCATGGAATTAGATCACATGCAACTATGTGGACAATCTGAGAACCCATCGTCAAAAAATTAAGGAAAAATAGCACCCTATTTCCTTGAGTCGTATCTGGATGATGGACACCAGGACACACTCACGATCACACACTCACGCTCAGACACACACACACACACACACACGGGGACACACACGGACACACACAACTAACCTGTTCTTCACCATTGTTAATGACCACCAGATCAGCTCCTAGACTCCGACATTCGTCTCTACCTTCCTGCCAGGTTTTCTGGTCAGTAGTTCTGTAGTAACAGCTGCGTCCAAACTTTTTCCATCCACCGGGACACGACTTGTCTAAAAACATCAAACAGGAGATTTACTGATGGATTTTCAATGTACTGATAATGAATTCTAACACATAGTTGTAATAATAATAGTAGTCAGAGATGTAGTGGAGTGGAGGCATATATTATATCAATGGTGTTTTCTACTCCACACATTTACTCAAGTAAACTTTTCTAGTATTTGTACTTATTTGTACTTAGTTTATTAATTAAGTATTTAAGTATTTTGTGGTAGGCCTATGTAGCATTACGCGGAAGCTGGGATTGAACCCGGGCCTCCCACTCACCGGACCAACGCACAGCCTACCGTGACAACAGGGCTGAGCCCGATTAGCAGGGCTGTTACGGGCTGGGTCTTGGCTGCATGGGGGCTACACCTACTTCCTACTACTACTCCACTATATCCCAGAGGAACATATTGTAGTGTTTACTCCACTACATTTATTTGACAGATTTAGTCATACTTTATATATTTAGATTATTAATATTAAATCTATTTCAGCAGCCATCCCCCTTGATGATGTCATTGGTAGGCAAGTTTCTGAACTGTTCACAGCCTAATGAGAGTAGACATAAATGATGCCATGTTATAATGAGCATTAGTGACGCTTGAAACGGGTGACGTGCATCTTAAGAATAATGATTGTTCTATGATAGCTGTCATACACCAGCAGTGATGAGCTTACTCAGAATCTCTACCTCTATATCCCAGATAATAATTAAAATATCAATAATAATACTACACTATTTAATAGTTATTTTGTATCTACTCTCACCTGCTGTCTGTGTCTTCAGCTGGTTTACTTCACTTTGAAGCTGGTCCTTCTCCTGCGTCAGTTTGGTGTCGTCGGACTTTAGCTGGTCCATCTCCTGCGTCAGGTCGGCTGATCCGGTGTCGCATATTTCCCTGTCCGCCAGTTCGGCGTTTTCAGACTTTAGCTGGGTATTCTCCTTTGTGAGGTCGGTGTTGACGGACTTTAACTGGTTCTTCTCCTGCGTCAGGTCGGTGTTGACGGACTTTAGCTGTTTCTTCTCCTGCGTCAGGGCGGTGTTGACAGACTTTAGCTGGTTATTCTCCTGCGTCAGGTCGGTGTTGACGGACTTTAGCCGGTTCTTCTCCTGCGTCAGGGCGGTCTTGACAGACTTTAGCTGGTTCTTCTCCTGCGTCAGGTCGGTGTTGACGGACTTTAGCTGGTTCTTCTCCTGCGTCAGGTCGGTGATGACGGACTTTAGCTGGTCCCTCTCCTGCGTCAGGTTGGTATTCTCCGAGCTCATAGTATGGTAGTTGGACTTCAGCGTGTTATGATCATGTATCAGGGTGTCGTTGGCCATGATGTTACTGCAGGGTGAACGATCTGCGAAGGACAGAAATGGATGATAAAGACAGTTATCGCTACTGTTCATGATGAGGTCAAGCATCTGCAGTGAAACACTTTATTTGAGAAGAAAATCTCAATGTTGTTAATTTATCCTTTTTTCATGTGCATTGTCACTTGTCAACACTACTTTGTCCATCATACTTTTCAGATGCATATCATGCAATGCAATAATACAAAAATAAACGATTAATTTGCTTTAAATAAATAATAAATAATAATAATAAATAAGTCAACATTTTGGGTTAAAGCTGTGGTGGCCTTAACCCATTAGACCTGAGTTAAAAACATTCACTTTGAAAGAATATATATTCAAAGATTTGCGCCACATTTTTACGATTTTTCAAAAATGGCAGACCTACAAGCTCGTGGTGTGCTATGAGCTTGTAGATCTGCTATTTTTCAATAGCTAAATTATAACATAATTAACCCAAATTAACCCAAAATGGGTTAATAGGTGTTTCCTGTACTCATCTACCTTTTGTCCAGCACCAGCGGAGGAACTGGATGTGCGCAAGACTTCTGCTTTTTAAGGCCTTAATAGTTGTCACAGCTAGAAAATGTCAGGCAACAAACTCCATGCAATACTCACAGTGCACGCCCAGGCCTATGATCACACCCATCAGTACAAGACACAGCGTCCCCAGACACCCAGCAGCAACCACTCCGTGGGGCCTCCTCTCTGTTTTAGGGCGCTGTCCTGGAACAGGAACCAGTTTTGCAGTGACTGATAGAGAGATATAAAGAGAAAAACAAGACTGTAGTCTGAACCCCGGCCTGGCTAGAACTGAACAACATATCTCTAAAACATACATGGGCAAATGGCGGCCCGGGGGCCACATGCGGCCCCCACCTTCACTTAATGTGGCCCTCAGGTTAATGTCAGAATACTGATATAATATTGGTTTCAGCTGTTCCTATTCCACAACAGCAAACATGACCTGCTTTAATTACTTCAGTCTAAATTAGTAGCTCAATGCTCAACACACGTATAATTAAAGGCATTTGAAATTACATAAAAATGTTAATTTTCAGGATTCAAATTTAAAAATAGCACAAATAAATTCAAGATTTCAATTTGACTATTGCAAAAAATAGCAGATCTACAAGCTCAAAACGCGTCGCAGTGCAACGCATTTGGAGCTTGTAGATCTGCTATTTGTGCTACGACAGCAATGTGGCTCTCTGCCTCTGGAGTGAGTGTGGAAATACAGTGGCCCTCTCCATCGTCAAAGTTGCCCATCGCTGCTCTAAAAGATCAAAGTCATTCTAGTGAAGGATATTATTCCATTGCAGTGCTGGATTGGAGGAGGGTGGAGCCAGAGGCAATCGGAGGAAGGGAGACACCTGGCCTGGCTGGCCTGTGTCTTCCTCATCCAGACCAAGGACTGTCTAAAGAGGACGAGACACGAAGACCGTATGGGCGACGCCATGTTGCTCACATGGTGCTCCATGGAAGGAAAGAAACATGCGCAGTTGAGACCAAGGAAGCTGAACGTGGAAGTGTTGGCTGCATATAGCCCACTGTGCATGTTTCTTTCCTTCCATGGAGCACCATGGAGCAACATGGCGTCGGCCGTACGGTCTTCGGTCTTCGCGTCTCGTCCTCTTTAGACAGTCCTTGATCCAGACCATGCTTCCACAATTCTTTCACAGGCTGCGGGAGCGGCTACCGAAGAGCAGCCTTGACTGTTTGTTTTGGCTGGCATTTTGTTGCAGCACTTTATTTTTGAGTGGTGCAACCACTCCTACATCCAGCAATGTCCGTGTACCTGTTTACCTGTGTATGTGTGAGCACGAGTGGTGTGCGCATGCGTGAAATTGGAACGAGAGAAGTATGTGACATGGCTGCCACCTGCTGGACGCAAATCCAACTTCTGACTGCCACTGTCTGTGAGGCTGCACACGCAACACAGAAACAGATGTTGTGGGCGTCCATCTTGTGCTAAATAAATAGCGCCAATGCTAGCGAGCTAAAATATAGCCATCCTTGCTCTAGAAAGCACCAATGTTTCCATCTAGACCACCGGATAATCAGCAAAGACCTCCGAACATCGCGCTAATTGACCAAACCACGGAGAGCTCCGTAGATTAGGAGTTATTCAGCTTTTTGTTTGCCTGTATAATGGAAGGTGGACGGGACCGCTGTTGTGCAACCCGGTCTAGGATTGATATCCATAATAAAGCTAATCTGAGTTAGAGAGAGAGAGAGAGAGAGAGGAGTTGCACCACACAGGTGTGATTTTTTTTTTAGTTGCATCCGGTCTGGTCTCCCAGGCTCTCAACCTTTTTTGTTATGGCAATAAGAATGTGCACTTATTGTGCTGCTAGAAATTCTGAATGAAATCTGAATAATCTTTTCTTGAATTAAAGGACCACTTCACCACTTTTCAACCTATCTTCATATAATAGGTCCTCACTAATAATCATGAAAAAATTGTGCAATTCTTTTCTACTCGGTCTGTGTCTCATAGGAGGGCTGTGGGCAGTTCAGAAACTGTCTTCCAGTGACATCATCGATGGGGTATACAAGCTAATAAAAACTGCAGGCTTTCTAGTCCTGAAAAGTTGCAATGCGAAAATGGAAGCCATCGTTCTCACGATAATGAAAATCTAAATATTTTTGTAAAAAAATCTTGTTTAAAAAGAAATCTGCCTAATGATGATGTCACTGGAAGACTGTTTCTAAATTGCCCACAGCCCTCCTATGAGACACAGACTGAGTAGAACGAAATCGTGCCATTTTGTCATGATTATTAGTAAGGACCTATTATATGAAGATAGGTTGAAAAGTGGTGAAGTGGTCCTTTAAGTACAGACAGTTGTAGTATTTTTACATGTTAAAAAGAGAATTCACAACTTTATCACACTCACCCTGAGCCTGTCTTCCTGCTGCGTTGTCCGTCATGTCCTCCTGTGTTCCAGGGACACAGTCGTCCACACTCTGGTAGATGTCTACCACTCTCTCCTCAAAATCTACCCTCTGTCCTCTGTCTCCATCTCTCTTTCTCACCTTCTTTGTCATGTCTGGCTTGGCATAAATATCTGATTCTGTGTCTCCATCTTTCTTTCTCACCTTCTTTGTCATGTCTGGCTTGGCATAAATATCTGATTCTGTGTCTCCATCTCTCTTTCTCACCTTCATTGCCATGTCTGGCTTGGCATAAATATCTGATTCTGTGTCTCCATCTCTCTTTCTCACCTTCTTTGTCATGTCTGGCTTGGCATAAATATCTGATTCCATAGTAGTATGAGAGCCTTGAGCCATGAGTACAAATATATAGAAACTACGTTGTATGAACTATATAACCATAACTAGCTTAGCAAAAAATATCACCATGTCTGCCTGTGGCTGTTTTTGGCACAATGCCTTCATAGATGGCATTAAGGATGTACTTAACCTAAATTCTCAAACACCCCCCCCCCCCCCCCCCCCGTACAAACGGAAGCTATAGGTGACCACAGTCTACAATCTGTATCTTCAACATCTGTCCAAAGTTACACAACCCACACACGCATGTCCATTATGGAGAACCAACACCAAGTTACACGATGAACGTGAAATGATGATAATCAATAAGGAGTTTTAATCAAACAATGTGTGAATGAATGCATGCGTGCGCATGTGCATTTATTCGTGTGTGATTCCACGAGTAATTAATCTTACCTCAGTCCCTCAGTAGCATGCTGTATGGGTTGTGCAGAGAGTTGGCAAAAAGTAATTATGTAGCACTGGACAATGTAATGTTTTGTATCATCAAGTGATTTATTATGTATCGCCAACAATGCACGCACACATGTGTATGCATGCACACCGTTTTTTATTCACAGTGCAAGTTTAAATCTTTCATATTTTTTTTGGTTTTATTTTGTGTGTGTGTGTGTGTGGGGGGGGGGGGGGGGGGGTAGGGGGTTAGAAGTACATCAGGACACCTCCCAAAATCTTTCTGCATAGTCCTGGTTGGGGTTATCAGACACACAAAAAAAAAAACCATAATATTATTCATACCATTTCGATGGACACTAACAATGTGAAATGGTCCCCACTCCCCAGGACAGAAGAATAAAAGGCTTTCACGCCTCAGCCATGATCGGCTGTCAGTCAGCCTATCGCGTCAGTCAGCCTATAGCTTCCTATTCCTCATTCATGACACAGCGATGTAATCATGTTAGTTCTAGTGAACTTGAGTGGGTTTACAGGGGTTCCCCAAAACCTTGAAAAAGACAACAACATTTGTTTTATTTTAATCGAGCCCTTTCCCTTAATGGTCCTTCTTCCATAACCAATCCACCAGCCGCCCCGCTTACTATTGGAGAGAATTGCTGACATCTGTTCTTATCACAACGAAGCTGCAACTTAGACTGCACTTTCATAGTAGTAATGGTCCTAAAAGTATTCAATCAATCAATCAATCAGCAACTAAAGTTGTCAAATAATTGTAGTGGAGGAAAAAAGTGCAATGGAGTAAAAAGTATTTGCCTCTGAGGTACAAGTGGAGTAGAAGTTTAAAGTATCAACACATGTACAGTAGGCCTACTGAGTGCGTGACAGTGTGAGTAATATTGCAGATGGTCAGATTGCCAAAACGGAAACACTAGAAAATATAGCCTGTACTGTATATTTTCATTTTTTTTGTTTACTTGAATTATATAGAATCACTGAATCATGTTTAAGGTATTAAATGCAGCTGTGGAAAGTAACTAAGTACATGTACAGTATTGTACCTACCTCAATACTTCACTAATATACAATTACATCTGGTTCTGTATATCATTTTACATCGATAGATTCAATACAGCAGACAAAGCATCTTACTGAAGACACTTAAACAGGTTTTAAAATCTAAATGCTGGCTTGAAACCTCTCAAACTATTTTAGGCTCTGCAATTAATTCATCAAAATTAATTCCTGAGAAGCCCTTCGTTTTCAATTCAAATATATTTTAGTATACGAGTGAATCAATAAATAGTGAATAAATAGTTTAAGCAACAAGAAAAAGTATTTCAGAACTGCGGAATGTACATTGTGGTGAATTTCTATAATGATTTAATCAGACAAAAATGTACAAAGAACGTAAGAGAGGTGCTGGAACCACAAAGGGAACATGAGAAAAATAAAGGGAAGCTCTGCACACTCAGATCTGTTGCACAATCAATGTATTTATTTAGCAAGCTTTCGGTCTACTGACCTTCTTCAGGCATCATATAATAATTATTATCATAATTATTATCATCATATAATATATAATTATTCAATCAATTTTTGTTGGGGTAAACTATCCCTTTAAGACCTTTCATCCTGCTCTGATTATCTTG
>NC_139700.1:48808181-48884768 GCF_964188405.1 Protomyctophum parallelum
ACGAAAATGTTTCGTCGACTACCTATTTTGACTGACTAAAACAAATGGAAACTAAGCTACGATGACTAAAACTAAGACTAAATATACTGACAATTTCGTCAACAAATAAAAACTGGACTAAAATGTTAGGAAGGGACTAGACGACAAGAGATCCAGTACAAGTCATTTTACACTTGGTTGCATGCTGAAAATAGCCGATCTACAAGCTCACAACGTGTCGCAACGCGACGCGTTGTGAGCTTGTAGATCGGCTATTTTCAGCAAGTGTAAAAACACTCATTACGACGGCATCGAGACCCGCCAAAATACATTTTAGTTGACTAAATCAACTGTAGATTTAGTCGACTAAAATCTTATGACATTTAGTCGACTAAAACTAGACTAACACTAAGACATTCCAGGTGACTCAAATGTGACTAAAACTAAATGAAGTTTCAGTCCAAAGACTATGCTGCTAAAAACAAGACTGACTGATAACAATTCTAACACATAGTTGTAATAATAATAGTAGTAACCCTTTCTGGCATTTTTTACTTCAGTTACAGTAAGTATTTCAATGTCGTGATAAGCATATAGTTCCTATTTCCTACTCCACTACATCTCAGTGGCAAATATTGTAGTTTTTACTCCACTACATTTATTTGACAGCTTTATTAGTTATACTACTAGTTACTTTATTTAGATTATGAATGTGATTTTTAAGCAGCCGCCCCTATTGATCATGTCATTGGTGGGCAGGTTTCTGAACTGTCCACAGCCCACCAATGACAGTTGTTACTGTTCATGATGAGGTCAATAAGCATCTGTGTGGAAAATTTGATTTGAGAAGAAAACTCAATGATGTTATTTCATCCTTTATTTATGTGCATTGTCACTTGTCAACACCACTGCAGTGCATGTGATAAAACACACACAATGAATCAATGAGAATTTGATGAAAAAAGACAATTCACAAGTTTTGGGTTAATGCTATGGTAGCCTTAAAGGAGAATTCCATACTAGAAGGCTTTCCTACCTTTATTTGTAGTTGTTACGTCCTCACCAAAGAGGTCCAGGTGTCATTTTGTGCAAAAGCTCCTTATTGGCTATTTCCCCTGCCATAAGCCCTCAATGAATTGCATTGAATTGAATGGGGCTATGGGGTGTTGCGCTAATTCGCTTATTTCCATCGCTCAATTTTTTTTTGTATATATCCTCTCCTCATAATGTAAATAGTATCCTAAGCGACACACTTACTACTTATTTCGATGGAAATAAGTGAATTAGCACAAAACACCCATTGAGGGCTTATATTAGGGGAAATAGCCAATAATGCACTTTTGCACAAAATAACACCTGGACCTCTTTGGTGGGGACGTAACAACTACAAATAAAGTTAAGAAAGCCTTCTAGTATGGAATTCTCCTTTAATACAAACTTAGTTGTCACAGCTACGAAATGTCAGGCAACAAAGTCCACAATACTCACAGCTCACGCCCAGGCCTATGATCACTCCCAGCAGTATAAGACACAGTATCACCAGACACCCAGCAACCATTATGAGAGGCCTTCTCTCTGTTTTAGAGCGCTGTCCTGAAACAGAAACCAGGTTTACAGTGACTGAAAGAGAGAAACAAGACTATAGAGAGAGTCTGAAAGCCCTGCTAGAACTGAAAAATATCTCTCTAAAACATCAAAGGGATTATAGTGAGCCTATGCACTTAATTGTAATGTTTTGTGGTACAAGAAATTCTGAATGAAATCTGAAGAATCTTTTCTTGAATTAACCCATTCTGAACGGGAACCCATTTTGGTGTTAGCATCATGTTATGCTTTAGCTATTGAAAAATAGCAGATCTACAAGCTCATAGCGCGCCACCGAGTGGCGCGCTACGAGCTTGTAGGTCTGCTATTTTTGAAAAATCGAAGAACGACTGACATTTTTAGAATCTGATCTCAGGTCAGAATGGGTTGTGTGTCCAGTGGAAACCTCGTGTGAATCTGATCTCAGGTCAGAATTGGTTAAGGACAGTAGGAGTTGCTAAAATTTTTACACGTTAAACAGAGAAAAGGACCTTGACAAGGATTCACAACTTGATCAAACTCACCCTGAGCCTGTCTTCCTGCTGTGTCGTCCATCATGTCAAGTATGATGAGTCTCTAAAATAAACTATTGACTAGTACAAATAGTAACTAGGTTGTATTATGCTGCACCTGTATTGATTAGTCATATAAAAAAACATTACATGAACTATATAACCATAATTATACTGGCTTAGCAAAATATGACCTGTGTCTGGTTTGGCACAATGCTTCCACGTTAAGGAGGTACAAAACCTATTTCCTCAAACACACACACACACACACACACACACACACACACACACACACACACACACACACACACACACACAATGAGTAGGAAGCTAGAGGTAACCACAGTTTATCTGTAGCTGCATGATCTCTCGAAAGTTACACAACCCTCAACCCTCACAACACCAAGTTACAATGTTATAAACAATGAACATGAAATGATGATAATCAATAAGACGTTTTAATCAAACAATGTGTGAATGAATGCATGTGTGCGCATGTGCATTTATTTGTGTGTTGATTCAACTAGTAATTATAAGGTTACCTCAGTCCCTCAGTAGCATGCTGTATGGGTACACACACACACACACACACACACACACACAGTAATTGCTTCATGCTAATTGCTCCATAGTTCTGTGGTTATGAGCTGACATACATACCAAGCACAATGACTAGGGTATACTAAGGGAAGCTAGAGGTCAATAAGATGTTGTTTTCGTCGAATAAGACACAAACTTTTCGTCCACTACCTTTTTTCACTGACGAAAACTAAATGAAAACTAAGCTATGGTGACTAAAACTAAGACTAAATGTATTGACACTTTCGTCAACAAATAAAAAAACTAGACTAAAATGTTAGGAAGGGACTAGTGGACAAGAGATCCAGTTTGTATGCTGAAAATAGCCGATCTACAAACAGCCAAATTAAAACGTTTCAAGAGACTATGACTAAAACTAAAATAGAACTTTGCTGCCAAAAACAACACTGGGATCGAACCCAGAACCCTGTGGTCGGTTCCAGTCCACTAGTGTGTGCTTCCGACTGAGCTACCCCGACATTAATCTCATGTATTGTAGCATTTCTGTAGACTTAGATAGCATTTGATACAGACTTATAGCATGTTATGTAGACAGCACTATAATTGCATTGCATGTAGTCATAGCATGTCATAGTACATATGTATAGCATAGTATAGTATATATGTATAGTTTTTATGTATAGTAGTTTCATTATATAGATATTCCACTGTTACGTTCTTAGTTTACGCATGTTTCATGATAAATGCTTTTTATGTGATGTATTCCCATGCTTTTTTGTTCTTGCTTAATGTAAGTCGCTCTGGATTAAGAGCGTCTGCTAAATGCCTAAATTGTAAATTGTAAATTGTAATTGTATTCTACAGACACCAGCTGAAATGCCCCGGACATTAATCTCATGTATTGTATTCTACAGACACCAGCTGAAATGCCCCATGGACATTAATCTCATGTATTGTATTCTACAGACACCAGCTGAAAAGCCCCATGGACATTAATCTCATGTATTGTATTCTACAGACACCAGCTGAAATGCCCCAGACATTAATCTCATGTATTGTATTCTACAGACACCAGCTGAAATGCCCTGGACATTAATCTCATATATTGTATTCTACAGACACCAGCTGAAATTCCCTGGACATTAATCTCATGTATTGTATTATACAGACACCAGCTGAAATTCCCCGGACATTAATCTCATGTATTGTATTCTACAGACACCAGCTGAAATGCCCCGGACATTAATCTCATGTATTGTATTCTACAGACACCAGCTGAAATGCCCCGGACATTAATCTCATGTATTGTATTCTACAGACACCAGCTGAAATGCCCCAGACATTAATCTCATGTATTGTATTCTACAGACACCAGCTGAAATGCCCCAGACATTAATCTCATGTATTGTATTCTACAGACACCAGCTGAAATTCCCTGGACATTAATCTCATGTATTGTATTCTACAGACACCAGCTGAAATTCCCTGGACATTAATCTCATGTATTGTATTCTACAGACACCAGCTGAAATGCCCTGGACAGTACACTGCCCTGGAGGCCTTCTACGAGGACAAGAAGGCTGTCCTTCCTCCAGCAGGAAACGGCCTGGTCACGGTCTGCCCCACCTGGAGCGTCACCACCATCAACCGATGCATGCACCCAGAGATGAAGGTAAAGATGTCCTCATAGCTCGTAGCGCGCTGCATGCACCCAGAGATGAAGGTAAAGATGTCCTCGTAGCTCGTAGCGCTGCATGCACCCAGAGATGAAGGTAAAGATGTCCTCATAGCTCGTAGCGCGCTGCATGCACCCAGAGATGAAGGTAAAGATGTCCTCGTAGCTCGTAGCGCTGCATGCACCCAGAGATGAAGGTAAAGATGTCCTCGTAGCTCGTAGCGCTGCATGCACCCAGAGATGAAGGTAAAGATGTCCTCGTAGCTCGTAGCGCTGCATGCACCCAGAGATGAAGGTAAAGATGTCCTCGTAGCGCTGCATGCACCCAGAGATGAAGGTAAAGATGTCCTCGTAGCGCTGCATGCACCCAGAGATGAAGGTAAAGATGTCCTCGTAGCGCTGCATGCACCCAGAGATGAAGGTAAAGATGTCCTCGTAGCTCGTAGCGCTGCATGCACCCAGAGATGAAGGTAAAGATGTCCTCGTAGCGCTGCATGCACCCAGAGATGAAGGTAAAGATGTCCTCGTAGCGCTGCATGCACCCAGAGATGAAGGTAAAGATGTCCTCGTAGCTCGTAGCGCTGCATGGACCCAGAGATGAAGGTAAAGATGTCCTCGTAGCTCGTAGCGCTGCATGCACCCAGAGATGAAGGTAAAGATGTCCTCGTAGCTCGTTGCGCTGCATGCACCCAGAGATGAAGGTAAAGATGTCCTCGTAGCGCTGCATGCACCCAGAGATGAAGGTAAAGATGTCCTCGTAGCGCTGCATGCACCCAGAGATGAAGGTAAAGATGTCCTCGTAGCTCGTAGCGCTGCATGGACCCAGAGATGAAGGTAAAGATGTCCTCGTAGCTCGTAGGTCTGCTATTTTTCCAAAAATCGCACAAATGTTTGAATATATATTCTTTCAGAGCAAACCTTTTTGAGTGGTGCAACCACTCCAAGGAACAGCAATGTCCGTGTCGACCGTGTGTTCATGTGTTCATGTTTGTTTGTTTGTTTGTTTGTGTGTGACTATGAGCACCAGTACCAATGAGTACCAAAAGTGGCGCTGTTGTGCCAGAAACAGAGAGAAATAGTGCTGCACTGTTGCCTGCTAATATGAGAGAGAGAGGGGGGGGGGGATTGCACCACTCAGTTCACACGGGTGTGATTTTAACTCAAATCTTTGCTTCTGGGGTGGGGGGTTCCTGGAACAACATATTTTCAGATGGGGGGTCGGCGGCCAATTGCACATATAATATTTGGAGGTCCTGGACATGAAAATGTTTGAGAACCACTGACATAGAAACATGAGGGTTTTTCCAGAAAACTGTCAGAATTTAGAAGACATTTTCATGTCAAAATGGTTTAAATAATGCATCAGTTGTGCAGATCACCCACCCTGCTGACTGCATGGCCCAGTTCATCCTGGTTCTTCTATGTACTGTATGTGTTGTGCGGGGCAGCTGTGGCTCAGGAGGTAGAGCAAGTCGTCCGATGATCCCTGGGTCGGCGGTTCGAATCCCAGCTCCTCCTCTTGTCCACATGTCAAAGTGTCCTTGGGCAAGAAGACACTGAACGCTAGATTGCCTCCAATGAGGCGGTCGGTGTGAGCTCGCCACCGTCGGTGTGTGAATGTGGGAAGTGAGGACGCTGGCGTTGACTGTTCGCCGCTTCACCTCCCAATGTATGAATGAATGACCCAGTTCACCCTGGTTCTAATATGTACTGTATCTTATCTGTTGTACAGATCACCCACCCGGCCGGCTGCATGGCCCAGTTCATCAGGTTCTAATATTTAATGTATCTTATCTGTTGTACAGATCACCCACCCGGCCGGCTGCATGGCCCAGTTCATCAGGTTCTAATATTTAATGTATCTTATCTGTTGGCAGATCACCCACCCAGCCGGCTGCATGGCCCAGTTCATCAGGTTCTTCGGGGAGCAGATTATGGTGCTGTGGAAGTTTGCTCTGCTCAGGAAGCGTATCCTGATCTTCTCTCCTCCCCCCGTCGGCGTTGTCTGCTACAGGGGTGAGTGGCTTAGAAACGCACACACGTACAGTACGCACGCACGCACACACACACATCGCACGCACGCTAGGGCATTCACTATCGAATCGATTTATCGATTTATCGATTTCATTAACACAAGTCAATTCAGATTAGGAGAAGTCGAAAGTTGAACAAAAAAAAAAAGAAAGAAAACGTCTGGGTTTCCGAGGCTACATCCGTGCTGACGCTGACGCAATGACTGGCCTGTTTCTGGTTTAGCTTTACGCGCGGGGCACATGAACCTCTCCGTCTCCGGTCAGTGCTGGTTGTTGTTTATTTGCATGGCTCAGAAAATAAGTAACAAACTAAAATGAGAACGTTATCGAGTTGTTGGATAAAACGATTTATCGACTCAACTTCGACTTTGCTGTCTGACAAGTCGACTTGGAAAAATCTCAAGTCGTTAATGCCCTAACGCACACACACACACACACGTCACACGCACAGACACACACACACACACACACACACACACACACACACACACACACACACACACACACACACACAAACAAACGTATCACATACAGTATCTGGTTTTTCGACCTAGTCATAGTCACCACCTAGTTATACTGAATAGTTATACTGAAAAGTTATACTGAATAGCCTAGTAGTCCTGATTGGATTTTAGCTTTGGTTCATTTATGTTCAGTTTTTTTTTAATGATTTCCCTACTATGCTATTTGTGACTAAAACAAATTAAAGCAAAAGTGGGTAAGTCTGTGGGTGTTATTAAATACCCAATCAGTCATTGCGACGGCATTAAGACCCGCCAAAACACATTTTTGTCGACTAAATAAACTATTGATTTAGTCGAATAAAATCCTTAAAACTATTCAAGAGACTATGGTTGAAACTAAAATCTAAACTTGCTGCCCAAAACAACGCTGACATTGGAGCACAGGTTCTCTTTTTTCCATTTCCTGAAAGCAGCAATTATGCTTTTTGATTGATTGATTGAAATATGTATTAACAGTTTGCAGAATTACAGTACATGTCAAGCACAAACTCAATACAAAGACTGTTAACTGTGAGTGGATGACCCAATTAAGCATTACACTTGTTTACAACAGGGTCCACTTTGTTCAATTCATCAAAACATTTAGAGACGTACAAATAGAACAGGAATTCATCATATAGGAAGCAAAAAGGGAAAATAAACATATACAGGGAGGGGAAAAGGGGGGGGGGGGGGGTATAGATTTTACGGGGGCCAGTTTCAAATTGCAGCCGTCCGTAGGTGTCCTTTGAGAGCGGTTTTGAAGGAGTCAAGGGATTCACATGTCTTAATGACTGTTGGTAGGGCGTTCCACATTTTGGTGGCTCTCTATCTTTCACTCATGTCCCCCCTCTTGCCGTGTTGTTTTTGTCACCAACTTTTAGTTTTAGTCATAGTCTCTTGAATAGTTTTCATTTAGTTTTAGTCACATTTTAGTCACCTGGAATGTTTAGTGTCAGTCTAGTTTTAGTAGAATATGAAATTTCAGCGGTATGGGTACGCGTGTGGGTATAATGGATAGCGTGGCCTGGCTGGGTGTATGACTTGACTACCGCGGCCTGAATGATTCAGCCCTGCTGTGAGATAATGATCTGGACAACAGATGTCAATATGAAGTTGAGGATAACATCGACCACTTCCTCTTAGTCAAACTTCTCTCTCCTTTCTTTGGTAATCTTTTTAGTCATCAGACGGACAGCTTGGTCAGATACTTCTCTCTTTGTTGACCTTTTGTTAACTCATCCTCCTGCTGTTAACCCAGTGGTGGAAAGTAACTAAGTACATTTAGTCAAATACTGTACTTAAGTAAAATGTTGTTGTTTTTTTATGTTTTTTTGTGACTTTTGCCTTTTATTTTATGGAGGGACATGACAGGGAATGGGGAGAGAGATGGGGGGGGGGGGGAGACAATGCAGTAAAGGCCGTCGGGATCGGGAGTCGAACCCGCGGCACACTGCCAGACTCGGACTACCGGCCAAGGTGCCTGGACCGCTGAGCCACGGCCCAGGCCAGAGGTCGTTGTTTTATTGCATCCCTTAACTATAAACTGTGTTTTGGGATGCAAAATGCACCCTGTTTTAACCCATTTTGCGCGGGAACCTCTTTTGGTGTCAGCATCATGTTATGCTTTAGCTATTGAAAAATAGCAGATCTACAAGCTCATAGCGCGCCACCGAGTGGCGCGCTATGAGCTTGTAGGTCTGCTATTTTTGAAAAATCGAAGAGCGACTGACATAGAAGACATTTTTAGAATCTGATCTCAGGTCAGAATGAAAACTGTCAGGATGTAGAAGACATTTTTTAGAATCTGATCTCAGGTCAGAATGGGTTAATCTCCGGCTGTGTGATGTGATGTGATGTGATGTGATGTGATGTGATGTGATGTGATGTGATGTGGTGTGATGTGATGTGATGTTCTCTCCTCCTCCCTCAGTGTACTGCTGCTGCTGCCTGGCCAACGTCTCTCTCCCTGGAATGGGAGCATCCGTGCCCGAGTTCCGTCCTTTCTTCTACATCAACATCGCCGACATCACCACCCTGGCAACAGAGCTGTCGTACGTGGCCTGTGAGTGACGTCTGAAGACGATATGATATGATATGATATGACATGATATAGTACTTTATTGTCAGTTCACACTGAAATGTGTCTTGCGACCCAGCAGCCAAGTATGCAGAACACATATACACACATTTGACATAACACAAAGAACAAGACAATTTACATACATAAATAATAAATAATAATAGCTCAAATTTATATAGCGCTTTTCTAAATACCCAAAGCGCTTTACATAGGAACACTAGGAACAGATTTTAATAAGAAAAAAAACAAAGCAAAACATAACAGATACAACAACAGTACAGGGTTAAAAAGATAAAAGGATAAACGAGGCCTCAGCTGGGGAAAGCTATCCTGAAGAGGTGGGTTTTGAGTGCGTTTTTGAAGGAGAGGAGAGAGAGAGGGAGCAGCTCTGAGATGGTTAGGGAGTTCATTCCAGAGTTTGGGGGCCGAAACATAGAAGACATGAAGACAAGAGCAATATCCACCACTTAGATTACCCCGTGGCTACTACAACTCCTGATTGATTAAGCCTCAAGGTCGACTGGTGGACAAAAAGGACCTCTTTAGACTGACCTTATTGTATGCTGGAACACCATATCTCCTTCCTGAAGCAATATAGACGAGATGATTTATAAAGCATTAGAGCCCGACTGATTGTATGAATGGATGCCCTCTAAATCCTAAGAAAAGATGTACACGCTTGCAGCGTGGCATGAAGTGACACAGTGTTGTGAGCTTGTGTATAATATATCTGCTTTCCCAGTTTTAATAGGTTATCAATATCTCAATTGTGGAGTCATAAACCGGTGATTCTCAACCTGCAAGTGGGCCCCCAAAACATGATTTTAAATGATATAACATTTTTACATACAATTTTACATAAAAATGTTGTGGTATTTATTGCGATACCTCTTAGTTTTCATTTCGTTTCCATTTCGTTTTTGTCAGTGAAAAAAGGTATTCGACGGATATGTTTCGTCTTAGTTTTTAGTCGACAAAAACAACACTGGTATGACGTGTGGTGATGTTTGCTCAGATCTGATACGGACGGTCTGTGTCGTGTGTTTGAACTGAAGGCACAACGGAGAAGATCTTTGAGGAGAAGAAGGACCTGTACGACGTCTACGTGGATAACCAGAACGTGAAAACGCACAGGAACAGTTTGCAGTCGCTGCTCCGCCTCAACGCCGCGGACCGGGAGAAATACAGGAAGCTGAGTGAACAGAGGTATCACAACCTTAGAGTATATATATTAATAGAGACGGCACCGGATTTCTCCTCCCATCCACTTGCATTAAAGGAGAATTCCATACTAAAAGGCTTTCTTACCTTTCTTTGTAGTCGTTACGTCCCCACCAAAGAGGTCCAGGTGTTATTTTGTGCAAAAGCTCCTTATTGGCTATTTCCCCTACCATAAGCCCTACATGAATTGCATTGAATTGGATGGGGCCATGGGGTGTTGTGCTAATTCGCTTATTTCCATCGCTCAAAATTATAATTTCTTTGTATATATCCTCTCTTCATAATGTAAATAATATCAACAAAGAAAGGTAAGAAAGATAAGAAAGCATTCTAGCATGGAATTCTCCTTTAAGTTGCTCAAAAGCGCAACACATGAACGCGCTATGCCGCTGACTATCATTGCACGCGTTCACGTATGAAACGGCGTTCACGTGTCATCATGAACGTTGCGCAATGATAGTCAACGAACCAGCTCTGGCCCAGCACTGCAATACCAAATACTGCCACTATGTCCATTTCGCCTCAGTGTTTCCTCCGGGTGCCGTCTCTATTCATATATACTTTAACCCATTCTGACCTGAGATCAGATTCTGAAAATGTCTTCTACATCCTGACAGTTTTCATTCTGACCTGAGATCAGATTCTAAAAAAAATCTTCTATGTCAGTCGCTCTTCGATTTTCAAAAATAGCAGACCTACAAGCTCGTAGCGCGCCACTCGGTGGCGCGCTATGAGCTTGTAGATCTGCTATTTTTCAATAGCTAAAGCATAACGTAATGCTAACACCAAAATGGGTTCCCGCCCCAAAATGGGTTAAGATCACAACACGGAGCACTGAGACATTGTTTCTGTTCCGGGCGGGAACCCCTTTTGGTGTTTTTTAAAAGCATTATGTTATACTTTAGCTATTTGAATCTGCTATTTTTGAAAGAAAAATCGTGAAAAATGTGACGCAAATTTTGGAATATATTCTTTCAGAGCGAACATTTTTAACTCAAATCTTTGCTTCTGGAACAACATATTTTCAGATTGTGGTCGGAGGACAAATAAATACATCACATTTTTGGGGGTCCTTGACATGAAATAGTTTGAGCACCACTGACATAGAAACATGTTTTTTTTCAGAAAACTGTCATGATTTTAGAATACATTTTGTAGAATCTAAATGGAATCTAAATGGGTTAAAATAACTGACGTTTAATCCATGATGACATCGTTGTCTCTTCAGGCAGATGCTACTGTACTCCCAGGAGGTTTATGGAGACTGTACGTCAAACGAAGAGGACCTTTTCATCCTGTGAGTCTTTATACACCTTTATTTGACAGGTTTTTTATTATTTTAAAGGACCTGGTCTGGGCATTGTATGGGGAGTTTAGCACATCGAGTTAGGGATGTGAATTATTATTATTATTATTATTATTATTATTATTATATATATCAAGTATACCTTGATATACCAGCAAGACGCCCTGAGGGCGATAAGCGTGCCCGTGCACGCATCCATCCGCCTGTGTGACGGCAGACTGCCACATCAACATATGGAATGAATTATGTACTGGCCATATATGGAGCGTGTCTTGAGTGTACAGGGTTTGATGAGGTCAGATCAACATAATGAGATCTAAGGGTGGCAGCGGGGGCAGTGACACGACTCCCTGACGGGAAATGTAAAAAAAAAAAAAATGTAATCGCAAAATGCTTTGTTATTAAATATTAAGTAACATCGTTATCTTTATCCTAATCTCCACATAGGTTCTTCATGGATCTGAACAACCGCATTTTCCAGATCCTGTCGGAGGTGTCCCAGAGCTCGGACCCCACCCTGACGGCGGACCACGTGCGGGCCATGGGCCTGGACCCCCAGGCCGACCGCTCCTTCCTGTCCGACCTGCTGGACGTGTACGGCATCGACGCCATGCTGGTCATGGAGACCCCCTGCTGCCCCTAAATAAACAAAACAAAACACTCCCCCCGTCACCGTCGGTAACCACTGGATATCACCGCTGCTTCCAGGAGGCCAGCAGCACGCTCTCTCTCTCTCTCTATCTCTCTCTCTCTCTCTCTCGACAAGCCCTCCTCCTTCCTTCCTTTTTGTACGTTTTCTATCTCTGTATCGTTTGGCCTCTTGAAGCCAGTGTTTCGACAACGAGGACACTTTTCCTTGGATGCACTGGAGGCGCCACAGGCAGGTGGACTCACGGTGAGACCTCCGTCGTCGCTACGCTAGAGGCTAGCTGTTCGTCTTCATGCCGGTGAGACCTCTGTGGTCGCTATACGCTGGCTAGCTGTTCGTCGTTCACGTGTTCAGCCTCTCGCCGACGGGCTGACGTTCGTCTGTTCTGCTCGTTGTCACCTTATCTTCTTCTTTCCGACACGGATCTCATAATATCGACTTTTCATAGTCGAGGATTTTCAAAAGAAAGTAGTGAAAAATAGGTGAGCTACACAAGCTCACAACGCATGGCGGACGCGACGAGTTGTGAGCTTGTAGATCAGCTATGTTCGCTGTACAACAAAGGGGCATAGTGCGTTGTAGGGAAATATGGAGGAGTATGATCGGTTCATCATGGGAGGTCGGGGTTCTTATCTCCCAGTGGAACGGGCTTTACGGTTTGTTATTCTACACATAATACATATTGGGAGGTGCTTCCCCCCCCCCCCCCCCCCCCCCCCCCCCCCCCCCTCCGAGCCATTGAGCTGAACTTGCGTTCCTTGACACACGGGTTCAGCTCAATGGCTCGACGAAAACCTTTCAAATGAATGAATGGTTTCTATTCTAAGGCTGTAATAATACCATCGTTGGACGTTGTTGCGCTCTGGAGGCCGCGTAGGAACCCAGCGTCCATGGCAGGTGGACGGGGAGACCTTCTAGCAGGGCAGGGCAACTTTGACGATGGAGAGGGCCAATATATTTACACACTCACTCCAGAGGGGGCCACAGTGCATATTACTGTCGTAGCAAAAAATAGCCGATCTACAAGCTGTTTTGAGCTTGTAGATCAGCTATTTTTGCTATATTTGAATTGAAAACCTGAATAATTATTTTGCTATTTTTTTTATTTTTTTTTGGAATCCTGAAAAGTTACCTTTTTCATGAATTTCAAATGCATTTAGTTTATAGTTACGTTGACTTTATGAACTGTTACTATAACTACATTGGACACAAAAAGACAATAATATTTTAATACTAGTCATTTATTCATGAAGTAATTAAAGCGGGTTTGGAATTGTAAACAGCTGCAATCAATACTATATCAGTATTCTGATATTAACCTGCTGGGCCGTGTTAAGTGAAGGTGGGGGCCGCATGTGGCCCCCGGGCCGCCAGTTGCCCACCCCTGTTCTATCTGTTCTCTTTCACGTCTTCAGCTGATGTTTATTATTTTGTTTCATAGTTTTGTCAATTTGCAAAAAACTAACAATACTTTGTGACCACCACTCTACTTGCCTTTCAAAAAAGGGAGCAATATTAAGTATGCGTGTTTGTCAAAATATAAACTTTGATGACGTTTGATCTCACTTGATCGTGTGTGCACAAAACATCTTTGTTTTCAGCACAGAGAGTGAGAGTTGTGGTATGTTGAATTGTTGATGTTGTTCCTGGCATAAACTATTCCACTGTATGGTCGGTCAGGGTGGACAAGCTATTATCATTACGACACCAACGTTACAGAGAGAGCGAGAGGAGGAAGCTTGTTATCTCTGCCAGGCCGTGGGTGTGTGTGTGTGTGTGTGTGTGTGTGTGAGGGTGTGTGTGTGTGTGTGTGTGTGTGTGTGTGTGTGTGAGGGTGTGTGTGTGTGTGTGTGTGTGTGTGTGTGTGTGTGTGTGTGTGTGTGTCACCATAAATTAATCTCGGAAACCACTGGACAGATCAGTATCAAATCTCTTTTGCACGCTGCCAATAGGCTATAACTCTACCCCATGTATTTCTAATCTAATCTATACCGTATTACTTTTGAAGTGTACATTTTAAATATAATTTTCTCTGGATCCTTGCCGGGTCATGCTGTAACTCCTCATATACTGTACAGTAGGTCATCCCCATTTTGACCTAACAATATTTTCCACCATTATGCATTTTCTTCACGTACATTTACTGATTATAAATGAACGGAAACAACCAATCAACCCAAAATTGGACCCTCTATAGAGCCTCGCCTCCAAAAGTGCTTCCACTTCTGCCTTTCGGAAGGTCCTCCCCACAGCTAGCTCGGGACACAGCTATGGTTAGGCCACCCGTCCTGGTGGAGATACACATGTGGCCACCTTTTTTTGTTTAATACTGTAATATGTAATATTCAAATTTGCACCTTAAGCCAGCATGTTTTAAAACTACTACACCACAATATGGAATATGCTGTATCGTACAGTGGTGGTAGTTTTTTTTGTTGAGTATCTGTACTTTTTACTATTTTTACTTTAATTTGTTTTAGGTTTTTGTACTACTTGTCAAAAACAGATAATTGTACTTTTTGTGACTCCTCTACATATATCTAGGAAGGAACCACCTGGACACAAACTTACATAATACAAATTAGAGATGTATCGTATCGGAAAGGTATCCGTATCGGCCCTTATTTCATTTCTCATATCGATATCTGCGAATATGCCAGTCAGTCTAACCAGCGATCCGACACAGGGGTAAGGGGTTGATAGCTAGATAGCTATAAACACAACACCAGATGTATAGCTAGATAGCTATAAACACAACACAAGATATTATATATAGCTAGATAGCTATAAACACAACAGGAGATCACAACACTGGTATATCGTTATTCGGTATCGGTAACACAGAAATTGTGGGATCGGGAACGGAGAAAGTGTATCGGGACATCATTAAATAAACATTTACCACTTAACCACTATTTCAAAAACTGTAGATCCTCTACAGATGCAGATCCTCAAGATAATGTGCCTGCTGCGAACCTGCTGATTTTCACTAGTTTGTTTTTGTCTGAAAATGTTTAGAAATTTCTGGCAAATTTTCAAAATGCATTGATGTACTCCAGCACAAATTTGACTGAGCAACTTTCCCTTGTAAGTTGAGTTATTTGACAAGGAGTGTCTATACCTTCATTAAAATACTAGAGTTGAGTACTTTGGTCCACCACAAAGTGTTTCGTTTAAAAAAGTCTTAAAAGTTTGGGAACCGCACTGTGCTAAGAAGATAAGATACCTTTCACAGTCGTGTTTAATTTCCAACATTCTCCTGGTTCCTGTTGAGTTGAGCGAACAGAACACACTCATTGAGTGTTGTTGCCGTTTTCTGGTTCAGATTCAGAGAAGAAGTCCTCTACACTTGTCTGTCCCATGACAAACATCTCTTTGTCTGTGTGGTGATGTCATGGCCTGTGAGTGAAGGGAAGAGTGGACCTCCCCCACCCCTCTCTCTCCCTGGAGAGATTCACAGAAAAGGCCTCCCTCCTCTGTTCCGGTTGAGAGGTCGTCTCTCTTTTCATCCGAGTCCCATTCATGAGTTGTAGAGATGTACTGACCTGGAGATGAGTGGATAATGCTCATAGACCGATGGCTCATTATGTGAACTGACTGATGTGTCTTTTTTTTAAGTGTTTGTATTCGTAATGCTACAAAAAGTACTGCCGTATAGCAGACAGACCTGCAGCACTCCAGATTAAAACAAAATCCTTCTAGGTGTGCAAAGCTCGAGGATATTAAAGTTGAGGTGAAGAAAATGCCAGCACTCATTGTATGTCCCTTTTACATGATTTGTATTTACCTCTGACGAAAACGCGTACGTTTGTTCACTCTCGTCAGAGGGAAATACTATACAAATCATGTAAAAGGACATGCATGAGTGCTGGCATTTTCTTGTATTCGTAATGATCTCTATGAGTCGATGACTGAACCTTTTGAGGTTGGCTTTTTTTTGGTGGACTTTGGAAGAGTCTAGACTGTTCTTTGGATGTTTTATTGGCTGGTCAAAGAATAATAGTGCAGTAAGTGTTGTCTGAAAGGGAAAGTATACATTTGAGGGCGGGTGCTACAATGGGGCCTTAATTAATTAAGGGACTTACTTACTTTTTACTTTAGTTGTTTATTTGGACAGGACAATGCATATTAATGGACGTCACATGGACGTAAATACACCGGATATAGCTTACACCAGGGGTGCCCAAAAGGTAGATCGTGATCTACCAGTAGATCACAAAAGCTGTGCAGGTAGAACACATGACCCTCCCCTAAAAACATATATATATATTTAAATATATTAATACAAAATATATATTTTTTGTGCCACTTGAATTAGGTGACTTGATTGATTGACATCAAAAAGGGCCTGTCAGCTAAACCCACAATGCAATACTTTAATTTTAAGAGTGTTGCGCACAAACATCAGTTATACTAATTCCATTTCAACCCCTCTATTTCCCATTCCTAGTCTTTTTTTTTTAAACTATTTTCAGCAATGCCATAATTACTTTTTTTGGTGGGTAGATCTTGTTGAGCTGGTCATTTTGAAAGTAGCTCTCAAGTCAAAAAAGGATGGGCACCCCTGGCTTACACTGTCTTGTAAAGTATTTGCTCAAAGACCTGAGCCCATTGTTCTAAAAACACCCGCGATCAACCTGGCTGTTCCTGATTGGTCCATCTACCCCTCAGCACACACAGGCATTCTGTCACCAAAGCTATTTGTTTTGCTGGTGTATGTAGCCTATGTATGTATGTATGTATGACTGTATGTATGTATGTATACGAAGAGAATATGCACATCATCACTCACAACTGTATAAAACGCCTTCTTTGTGGAGTCGTTTGCAGACTCGTTAAACGTACCAGCATTAGCTAATATTGATGATCCGTTTGCATAGTGTGTGTGTCACCCCCACTGAATGTCAATAGAAAGCATTATCTGTGTTACACACACACACATGGCACTGGCATAATATAACCGGCATAACTAGCATTCTCTCCTTGGTCATAGTAGCTGCAATATAATCTTTTACAATAACTTCCAACCCAATCGATATGAATATAAAGCACTGTTACGTATAAGACGACAATAATGTGTAATATGTGACCTTGACTGCATGAGACACTCATGATTTCATGCAACCTGATTTAATCCACACAGTACTGCCATTCTGAAACAATAAAGCAATCTTGTTCCCTCGGATTCTTGTTTGTCTTAAATTATGCATCTGATGTTTTTAATAGTGAAAAGACTATTTTGACAGGGGGGTCACGGTGGCACGGCAGTTGGTAGTGCTGTCGCCTCACAGCTAGAAGGTCCTGGGTTCGATTCCCGCTGGGGATGCTGGGGGCGCTCGTCCGCGTCATCAGTGCCCATACCCGAGGCGGGGTTGGCGAAAGGGCCTTTCTGTGTGGAGTTTGCATGTTCTCCCCGTGTCCCCTATAGGGTAGGTACCCTCACATGTTCTCCCCGTGTCCCCTAGGGTAGGTACACTCACATGTTCTCCCCGTGTCCCCTAGGGTAGGTACGTACACTCACATGTTCTCCCCGTGTCGCCTAGGGTAGGTACACTCACATGTTCTCCCCGTGTCCCCTAGGGTAGGTACCCTTACATGTTCTCCCCGTGTCCCCTAGGGTAGGTACCCTCACATGTTCTCCCTGTGTCCCCTAGGGTAGGTACACTCACATGTTCTCCCCGTGTCCCCTAGGGTAGGTACCCTCACATGTTCTCCCTGTGTCCCCTAGGGTAGGTGCACTCACATGTTCTCCCTGTGTCCCCTAGGGTAGGTGCACTCACATGTTCTCCCTGTGTCCCCTAGGGTAGGTGCACTCACATGTTCTCCCTGTGTCCCCTAGGGTAGGTACACTCACATGTTCTCCCCGTGTCCCCTAGGGTAGGTACCCTCACATGTTCTCTCCGTGTCCCCTAGGGTAGGTACCCTCACATGTTCTCCCCGTGTCCCCTAGGGTAGGTACCCTCACATGTTCTCCCCGTGTCCCCTAGGGTAGGTACCCTCACATGTTCTCCCCGTGTCCCCTAGGGTAGGTACCCTCACAAAAACATGCAGTAATCCTGGTCTCTAAACTGCCTCCCCCTGGCCAGCCGGGGCGCCTGATGGAGGGGAAAGGAACTGATCGGAATAACGTGTTCCTTCCACGCGCTATGTCCGGCCGGGGAAACTCCCGTCAGGTGAAAAGAAACAGCTTGGACTCCTCATGCATAGAAGGAAGCATGAGGTCAGTGTCGTCGTCCCCCCGTCCCCCCCCCCAGGTTGGCAGAGGAAGTGTAGCGCCCAGGATTACATTAGATAATTGACACTGGGTGAAATAATGAGTTACAAAATTGGGGGATAAAAGAAAAAAAAAAGACAAGCAAGCATTGAGACAACCACTGCTTTAACTGGAGGGAGAGGACAAGTCGGAGAGTTTTTTTTTTGTTTAATGACTTTCACAATAATATTGGTAAACTGTTACTGTTCAGTAAACATGATAATGTTCTCTAAAGTCCACACAAGGTTTGGTCCTTGTTTATACACAGAATGTACTGTATTCATTAGCATAGGCCTACTGTATGCATTTCATTGTTCCACATTATGTCCAAACTAGAGCCGGACTGATATCGGTTTGCCTGATATATATTTGACCTTTTGATGACCTTTTGTATCCACTTTGGACCTGGTGTCCATATTTTAGGCGTGGCATTATATAGATGAAAATGTAAAAAAAAAAAAATGTCTAAAAGCGCAGTATGCATGAGCTTGTAGATCAGATGTGTTTGAATAGGGCTTAAGTGGTTAAATAAAATAAATACTTTTTCAAAAATATCGGTCAAACCATCGACAATCAGCCTTAGGATTCTCCGTAATCGTGATGGAGACTCAAAGATCTGGCATCTGTCAGGCTCTTTATGGACATTTACTGCATTGCCGGTATTATAAGACGTTACGTTATACTTTAGCTATTGAAAAAATAGCAGATCTACAAGCTCATGAGCTATGAGCTTGTAGGTCTTGGAGGTCCTTGACATGGAAAATGTTTGAGAACGACTGACA
The DNA here is from genome assembly GCF_964188405.1 of Protomyctophum parallelum. NCBI lineage: Eukaryota > Metazoa > Chordata > Actinopteri > Myctophiformes > Myctophidae > Protomyctophum > Protomyctophum parallelum. The sequence continues at coordinate 48,827,302 of NC_139700.1, forward strand.
CATAGAAACATGAGGTTTTTCAGATTTAGAAGACATTTGTAGAATCGTCCAACGGGGGGGGTTCATGATGATTGAACACGGCTATTGACAGGCTAAGCAGAAGTTGGTCTCCTGTATGGATGGACCGTGAATCCAGCGGGTCACTGCTCATGTTTCTTCCACTTCTCTCTCTCTGGTCTCCTTGTGATGCTTCTTCTGAAGCTCTGGTCTTCACTGCACCTGCGCGAGGAGCTGCTCTCGGCGCTCAGCGCTGATAAAGAAGCGTAGTTTCCGCGGCAGCAGCGTCACCTCCACCGGCATGGCCTCGTACTCCTCGTTGTCGATGTTGTAGAAGCCGCCCGTGTCCTGTTGTAGGGTCAGGGCAAAAGACGGGACGTTATCATAAAATGACACAAGCTCAATGTAGTGTAGGTACTGTATACTCCACGAATAGATCTTCAAGCTACGGCGTGCTGTGACATGTTAGCTTGAAGATCGGTTCTTTGCGGCAAGTGAAAAGATTGAGTGATACCATTGATACCATCTGTAGTATTTCAGGGGTTTGTTTTTGAGTCAATGTTGTTTTTGGCAGCAGATTTTAGTTTTAGTCATAGTCTCTTGAACAGGTTTCGTTTAGTTTTAGTCACCTGGAATGTCTTGTATTTTGGTGGGCGTTGATGCCATCGTAATGACACTTACACTTTACAATAGCAATCTATAAGCTCACAAGTTGTGAGCGCTATTTTCAGCATGCAACCAAGTGTAAAATGACTCATACTGGATCTCTTGTCCACTAGTCCCTTCCTAACATTTTAGTTTTTATTTGTTGACGAAATTGTCAGTACATTTAGTCATAGTTTTAGTCATCATGGCTTAGTTTTCGTTTAGTTTTTTTCTGTGAAAAAAGGTAGTCGACGAACATTTTTCGTCATAGTCGATGAAAACAACACTGTTTTTGAGTCCATGATAATGAGTAAAGTTCCTCCGAGTGGAGGAACATCTGACCTCGGGCAGCTGCAGGTGACAGGCTCCCACTTCCAGGTTTGTGCCGTGTTTGGTAAACAATGATGGATCCTCTCCTTTCTTTGTTCTACAATTAAAGAATATAATAGTTTAATTTAAAAATGTTATAATTTTTAACAAACTAGCCGTCTGTACATCATGCGTGCACGACGTGTAAATATATACAGCTACTGACCCCACTGTGATGAACTCTTGCACGGTGAAGTTGTCTGGCTCCGCACAGATCATCAGGGAGTCGTTTATCCGCTGAGAGGAGAGGAGATGCATGGACGGGTTAAATGGCATTATATTCTGAGGGGTAATTAATAGGCTACAACTACAGTATTTAACCCATTTAGACCTGAGGACGATTCTACATATGTCTTCTAATAATCAGACAGTTTTCTGAAAAACCTCATGTTTCTATGTCAGTCATTCTCAAACTATTTCATGTCAAGGAACCTCAAGATTATTATGTAATCGGCCGCCGACCTCCATCTGAAATTATGTTGTTCCAGAAGCAAAGATTTGAGTTAAAAACATTCGCTCTGAAAGAATATATATATTCAAAGATTTGTACTACATTTTCAAGATTTAAAAAAGAATAGCAGACCTATACAATCTCGTAGCCCGGCACTCGGTGCCGCGCTACGAGCTTCTAGATCTGCTATTTTTTCAATAGCTAAAGTATAACCTAACGCTTAAAATACCAAAAGGGGTTCCCGTACAGAATGGGTTTTAACGGTCATAGTTGTATAAGTATAGACTGGTGTCTCCACTGACCCTCTCCACTGGGTTGTTGTTGTGTGTTTTAATCATCAACTCGTGTGTGGACAGATGCTGTTCCTCCCACTCCGGCTCCGGCTCCTCTTCTTTTGGAGGCTCTAAAACAAACAAACGGACAAACAAACAGAGCCCCACAAAACGTCTTAATGCCTGATTTATACTCCAAAACAGTAGTTCTACAAGATCAGAACAGATTGTAGTCGTCTATTTTCTGGTGCACGACAAAAGCAACGACTAAGTGCAGGAGTTATATTCATGAGGGAGCCTCGTGTTGAGTGCAGCGACGTAGACGTTACCGATAACAGGTGGGCTCCAGTAGTTCTTTTGTTTTTTTTATATATTTTTTATCCCACGATTTTGTAACCCATTTTTCACCCCTGTGTCAATCATCTAATGTGATCCTGGGCTCTACACACCCTCCGCCAACCTAGTACCCATATATGGGGGACAAGGGGAGAGCAACGGACTTGAACTCATGCTTTCCTTCATGCCTGAGTGTCCAAGTTGCTCCTTTACACCTGACAGGGGGGAGTTTCCCTGGTTGGACGTAGCGCGTGGAAGGAACACGTTATTCCAACCAGTTCCTTTCCCCTCCATTAGGCGCCCCAGCTGGCCAGGGGGAGGCAGTTTCATTTATATATTTTTATATTTATATAAATATTTATATTTATGAGGGAGCCTCGTGTTGAGTGCAGCGATGTAGACGTTACCTGGTAACGGTGGGCTCCAGTAGTTCTTAAGCCTGCGGATGATGCGATTGAGCAGGTTGGGCCTCACATACTTCTCGATGACCAGGTCGGGGGGCCGGAGGCTGGGGGCCAGGTAGGACACTGAGACACTGCGAACCTGAGGCCACTCCTAAAGGGACGGAAAGGTGAGAGGTCAGCATGACGTGTGGGGACAACAAGCTACTCATCAATTAACCCATTTTGACCTGAGATCAGATTCTAAAAATGTCTTCTACATCCTGACAGTTTTCTGAAAAAGCTATGTTTCTATGTCGGTCGTTCTTCGATTTGTCAAAAGTAGCAGACCTACAAGCTCGTAGCGCGCCACTCGGTGGCGCGCTATGAGCTTGTAGATCTGTTATTTTTCAATAGCTTTAGCATAACATAATGCTAACACCAAAAGGGGTTTCCGCCCCAAAATGGGTTAAATGGCACGACAAGTCACCCATGTGTTATGTAGACGGAAACGAGGACTTACTTGCAACGTGCTAAACCAATGTGCTGCCATCGTCTTCATTGGTCCAAGGTACCAAAATCTAAAAAGGAAAATAAATGAATGTACAACTCAATCAAGCAAGTTTATCTATTCAGAAAATTAGGTCTTATAGGGCCGATTCATACTCCTATTTTAGAGCCGAATAAAAGTCGGTTCGGCTCTGTAGAGCCTACAATGTGACGTCATTTGAGGTTCGGGGGGGGCGGGTACCGTCCTAAAGTCGGCTCTTCGGTGCTACTGAAAACTTCTGACGAGCCAAAATCATTTCGGCTCTACAGCACCGAAACAGCGGTGAAATAGGAGTATGAATCGGCCCTCAGAATACAACTTAAGTTGGTAGTCATTCTTACTTGCTGATCTTAGCAGCCACATCTCTAAAAGCACCCCAGCGCAGTCCCATCAGAGCGAACACTGGCTGATCTTTGTCCCCCTACAGGAAAACAACAAAAAAAAGACACTGCAACTTTAGCTGCAACTCTAGAATTAAATAGTAGTGAGAATTGCAGTCTGAGTGTGTTAATCATCAATAATGAAATTGTGTTGTTGACACATGCAGGGTTGGTTATACCGTACATTTGTTAATACAAAACTCTCACTTTGATTTGTAGCACGTCGAGAGGAACCGTCTCTCCCTTCAGAATGGACAGGGTGGCTGATGTGATGTGTCTACAATGTGGGAGAAAGAAACACCTTACATTTGTACCCCATTTTACCTCCCAATTGAGTCGTTTTGCCAATTAATCCCCCATATATTTTATGGCTAACTCTAAATGATGTGTCATACAAAAAATAGCAAATGTATCTCACACGTACAGTACATATGCATCGTGATGTGACACATTGTGCGCTTGCACAGATTAGTCTTATTTTTCTAATTCATATGCCTATGACATTGCCCAAAATAGTTGACGCCAGGGTGAAGGTGCTCCCATTATGGGCGGGAACCCCTTTTGGTGTTTTAAACATTGTTATAATTTAGCTATTGAAAACTACAAGCTCATAGCGCGCCACCGAGTGGCGCGCTACGAGCTTGTAGTTCTGCTATTTTTTTTTTATCCTGAAATTTTATCAAATCAAAATTTATCAAATTTGGAATATATATTTGATATAACGTTTTTAACTCAAATCTTCTTACATAACATTTTTGGGTTCCTTGACATGAAATATTGAGCACCAACTGATATAGAAACATAGGCATTTCAGAAAACTGTCAGGATTTAGAAGACATTTTTTTTAATTCAGGCCAAAATGGAAATGGGTTAATAATAATAAACACATATGTGGTGGGAAGGAATACCAGTCTTAATCAACCCCACGATGAGTGCCACACTGCTACTTACTTGACCTGGTTGTCGCTGTGGAGGTGGAGGCTGGGACTCAGAGAGTTGCTGGAGCCCAGGGGAATGAAGCCGATAGGGATCAGGCTGAATGCCTCCTGTTGGTTTAAAACACAGCCATCAGTGACTCACAACTGGTACCAGTGTAGTTTTCGACTAAAACTATGACAAAAAAAAATCGTCGACTACCTTTTTCCACTGAGGAAAACTAAATAAACTAAGCTATGATGACAAAAAACTAAATATACTGGACAGTTTTGTCAACAAATACAAACGAGACTAAAATGTTAGGAAGGAACTAGTGGACAAGAGATCCAGAATAAGTCATTTTACACTTGGTTGCATGCTGAAAATAGCCGATCTACAAGCTCACAACGCGTCGCGCTGTGACGCGTTGTGAGCTTGTAGATCGGCTATTTTCAGCAAGTGTAATAACAGTCATTACGACGGCATCAAGGCCTGACAAAATACATTTTAGTCGACTGTAGATTAAGTCGACTAAAATAATTTAGTCTACTAAAACTAGACTAAACACAGACATTCCAGGTGACTAAAACAACACTGACTGGTACAGACAAACTGTCTCACCTACACATACAGCTTTTTATTGTCTTGCTTTCATATTTACAGTATATGAATGTACACTACAAACAAGGCATCCTGGCCTGGGGGTGTGAATAGTTGAGCCTCAGAGCCCTCTGGTGGTCATATCTTCAGATACAGCGACACATGCAAACAGCATGCAGCCACATTCATTTATATTTTCAGTGGCACAACTAAAAAAAGAAACCTGTACCGGTATCTACTATAAACTATTTGAAACAACCCCTTAGACCTGGAAAGCCTATAGCCTATGGTGTTATTATACCTTTGAAAGCAGAAAAGCATTATTCTTTTTCAAATTGCATTTAACTCCCATTTCATTTTATATGGTTATAACTTATAATGTGGTTATATTCATATAGAAAACAGAATAAATGATTATTATAACTAAAGCTAGCAAAATAAACTAGAATAAAAAACAGTACAGTACAGTAGTGCATTCCGTGGATGCAGAGGTTGTTGTTTTAGTGCGTCCCTTAACTATAAACTGCGTTTTGGGATGCAAAATGCACCCTATTTGAATTTAAACAGTATGATATACCCACTTGATCTGCCCTCCGCAGCATGCCGGTGACGACTTCCTGTAAGGTCCCGTCGCCACCGGCAACGATCAGCATGTCGGTCTGCTCCATGAGGTCGATCAGCTTCTTGGCCTGACCTTCGTAGTCCGTCTGAAGGAAATAATCACAACGTCAAGCACACAAACAGACAGAGCAGCTTCTTGGCCTGACCTTCGTAGTCCGTCTGAAGGAAACAATCACAACGTCAAGCACACAAACAGACAGAGCAGCTTCTTGGCCTGACCTTCGTAGTCCGTCTGAAGGAAACAATCACAACGTCAAGCACACAAACAGACAGAGCAGCTTCTTGGCCTGACCTCCGTAGTCCGTCTGAAGGAAACAATCACAACGTCAAGCACACAAACAGACAGAGCAGCTTCTTGGCCTGACCTTCGTAGTCCGTCTGAAGGAAACAATCACAACGTCAAGCACACAAACAGACAGAGCAGCTTCTTGGCCTGACCTCCGTAGTCCGTCTGAAGGAAAGAACCACAAGGATACACCGGAGAACTCACCAGTTTACCAAGTCGCCACGGCGAAAATTCTTCATCAATGTCTTCATCGTTATGCTAACATGCTGTCTTCATCTGTGTAGTATGTCAAACTCACAGATGTTATTGTTCATTTCTAAAGTGATCAAATTATTTTGTGCAATTAAATGGTCAGCTAGATGATGATAAAAAGGTGAGTATGTGAATACCAATGATAAGTAGGCCGGCTATAACCATTTCAGGAATTGTTTATTAATGAATTACATTGTTTCGGTACTTTGGTGTTTAAACTTTTAGTGTTCCTTCTTTCTCTAGTGTTAACTCTAAACCTCTCTCTCTCTCTCTCTCTCTCAACTAAAATGCACTAAATCGCAGCGAGTTGGTAAACTGGCGAGTTCTCCGGATACCCATCACAACATCAAGCACAAACAGACTCAAATAGACCTGATGATAATTTTTCAACATGATGATAATGATGAAGTAACGATACCTTGACCACGGTTACTTCCACACCAGCCAGGTGCAAAATGGGAGCTGCATTCTTTTCAAATAAGTTGTTGGCTTTCCTGGTGAGAGGAGAGGGGGAGCAGGGGGTTAGAAAGATTGATCGTAGCGATGTATTGAAAATGAATTGAAAACGGTGGGCCTATTGTAAACAAGTGTACCGGTAATGCTTTTATGGTGTCGTCCACTCACAGTTAAAGCTGATAAGCAATAATATGTCACATTTTTAATGACTTTTTTTTTTCTGTTTCAGGCAGCCAGCAATGGGTAGAACTCACCCAAACAAAATGTAGTCTCTGTGACACATCTAGGGGCTGCAATCTGTTCCTAGAAGATTTGTCATTGGTCGGAAAAAAAACCCCGGTCGCAATGACTAAACCAATCAGGAAGCAGACAGGCAAATCGACCAATGACAAAGCCTCTAGGAACATCTTTGAATGCAGATTGTGGCCCCTAGATGTGTAGATTTTTTTTGGGGGAGCGTTCTACCTAATGCTGGCTGTCTGAAAAAGGGTCATTCAAATGTTGACATTATTGCTTATAGCAGCTTTAACAGTTTTTTTGTATAGAGTTGTGCTTGAAATGTACTGTATTTCTGCAAACTGTTAATGAATACTTCAAATCAATTGTAAGAGATTCCGTTTTGTCATACCCTCCGCAAGCTGCAGGATTTAGGATCACAGTGGCTTTCCTCAGTGGCTCCTGTGGCCTGATCTGTTGACGGCCAAATTCCTAACAGAGAGATAATAGTATTATATATATATTTATATATATTTTTTAAAGGCAAGTGCATGTTTGATGTTACAGGAGATCTCACACAACAGGACACATTTAATGTCTTACCCTGGCCTCAAGGCATGCCTCTCTCCGTAGAAGATTGTCACTGATAATAAAACAAAGGACATTATGTTAACACATAAACGCAGATACACTTCTACAGTATGTATGTCTGTCTGTCTGTCTGCCTGTCTGTCTGTCTGACCGGTACAGACACTGTTTGTGACGTGCTGTGGACCTCAACATTCTTAATGTCAGGGACCCACAACCTGGCAGCCTTTAATCAAGACTATCATAGATGTATGTTTTATCGAGTCTGACTATTACTGTGGCATCTATCTATGATGATCATAAATATAATGACTCAACATCGTTCAAATACATCTATGATAGTCTTGATCCAAGGTAGCCATGGTTCACATGACGCTCATGACAGTCATATGTTTCAGGGCTAGATGATCCAAGGTAGCCATGGTTCACATGACGCTCATGAGTGTCATGTTTCAGGGCTAGATGATCCAAGGTAGCCATGGTTCACATGACGCTCATGAGTGTCATGTTTCAGGGCTAGATGATCCAAGGTAGCCATGGTTCACATGACGCTCATGACAGTCATATGTTTCAGGGCTAGATGATCCAAGGTAGCCATGGTTCACATGACGCTCATGAGTGTCATGTTTCAGGGCTAGATGATCCAAGGTAGCCATGGTTCACATGACGCTCATGACAGTCATATGCTTCAGGGCTAGATGATCCAAGGTAGCCATGGTTCACATGACGCTCATGACAGTCATATGTTTCAGGGCTAGATGATCCAAGGTAGCCATGGTTCACATGACGCTCATGACAGTCATATGTTTCAGGGCTAGATGATCCAAGGATAAACTGGCACTAAATAGACAGTTGAGCATCTATAATAGAAAACGTATAATCTTAAACAATCAAGTTGTTAGTGTGGTTCTAATAATCTGGATATAATCCACTATAGATGACTATAGGCTAGCAGACGCACACACACACACACACACACACACACACACACACACACACACACACACACACACACACACAAACACACCTACCAGTGTTTCCCGTACAGCCAGTGTCCACCGTAGGACAGAACACACACAGCGAACGTGGATTTCTTCCAGTGGTTTCTCAGAGTTTTGAACACTTTCACAACCCGAGCCATGGTTGGTCTGTTGTTGTTCCTCTTCTAAACCTATATGATGAGTTATGATGACATCAGCTTCATGTCTAGACATGCAGTAAGAGAATATTCTATTAATTTAACACACCACCTGCCTCCTCTCATCCTTAGAGTATATATAGATATTAATCTAAGATCTCATTCTCAGCCTTAGATATACTCTAAGATCTCAGCGGTCAAATTACTACTAGCATGGGTTTTATTTATGGTGTAACACACAAACATGTCCGGGTCGAAGACAGTCCTACTGACTAATTGGTTCCGCTCTGAGGCGACTATTCAAGGTTGCATTTCAATTCCACAATTATACAAGACCCTGGCCTAAGGAGCCATTGTTTATTATTATTATTATTATTATTATTATTATTAGGAAGACATCTTACAAAAAAATAAAAAATAAAAAGAACAAACACCACACTTCCATTGGGTAAACGAATAATATGGGCCTCAGTATATGCAAACTACATTTCCCATAATCCCATAATCCCACAGTTCTCGACCCCTGAACCGTAGACTATAGTGCCAACCCCGCCTGAAGAGATTGTTACAGATGTTTATACACTTTCTAAACATCTTGTTTACTTTAAGTGCCTGCCGTGTGTATTACATTCAAATAAGTGTGCTCTCGTGTTGTAAATGTGCTTATGTTATTCCCCAAAAAATAAATAAATTAGCATTTCCTGCAGGCGGCATTTACAGGAGCTTCCGAACCCGAATGACAACCTGATTCCAAACAGTCCATCATGGCGGCGCAGATGGCGGTAAATTCGGGTATGAAATACCTTTTTTTATTCCCACAAGCGACGAATTCAACATTCACTGTTGTTATATTTGACATTGTTATTCATGAAGAAGCGCTTTATGTTATTATGTTATTATGGACAGTGTGGTTCTATCTGAGACGGACCGGCCACATGGTGGTGATATTGACATGAGCTGCGTAACTCGCCGGCTAGGCTAACGGAGCTAACGTTAGCATGCTGATGTCAACACACACATCCACTGTCAGACTCAGGGGTTCCCAAACTTTTTCATGTCAAGGACCCCCAAATTGATACTAATTAATTATCCCCGCGGACCCCCATTTGGAAAAGACATGCAAGGGACCCCCATAAGAGAAGATTGTTATTGTCTCTCTAGCAGTGATTCTCAAGCTGTTTAATTTCAAGGACTCCCAGTTTGACATGCATTAGTCTATACGGACCCCCCCATTTAATGGTATTTATATCTCTGGGACCCTCAATCTATATTGTAAAAATCAATGTTATTTTTGAGAGTGTACAAATGTAACGGTTCCATTTGTACACTCTCAGAGTTACAGACCCATAAGGGTCCATTTGGTTTCAAACTGTCATTTAGCTGGGGGGACCCCTGGAACTCCCTCAGGGACCCATAGGGGGTCCCCGGACCCCAGTTTGGGAACCACTGTAGTAGACCTATTCATATAATGCGATGGGGAAGACACTTATATGTCATTATTTACTTTTAAAATGACGGTTATCACGAGAAAAGTGACTTGTTTATTCAAACCAACACTGGACTGTCAAAATGTCTTAGTTGTGAACTGGAACGACATATTTTCAGATGGGGGTCGGCGGCCAATTACATATAAATCTTGGGGGTCCTTGACATGAAAATGTTTGAGAACGACTGACATAGAGACATAGGGTTTTTCAGAAAACTGTCAGGATTTAGAAGACATTTGTAGAATATTTTCTCAGGTCTAAATGGGTTAAGGGAGCTAGTAGAGAGGATGTAAGTCCAAGATACCTTGGAGTGTTGGAGTCAGGTTGTAACTCAAGGCCAGACACCTGCAGGGTTCGTGTGGGCTGAGGCTTGCTTGATCATGATCCCCTGCGGAAGGTCAAAGTCTTGAAGGTCTTGTAGATCTGACTCTGTGTCCTACTGCTGGGGAACTTGCGGAGCGTTGTTGGATATGAACTGAACGTGTTTTCGGATTTTTAGCAGCGTTTTTCCCCTCTTTTTTCCGAAAAACAAGTCCAGTGTGCAACCAACCTTTTAAAGGAAGATTCTGGGGAGTTGAGCTTGTTGGAGATTCCTGAGTGTGTTGGTTGGATTCTGTTATAATAGGAAAAGGGCTACTCTTGTGCTCTTGTATACTATTCAGGTTATCCTGATGATGTCAGAGTGATAGAGCGTAGTCATTTCCATATATGGAGATCCAGGTGATGATGACCCTATATGGAATTCGTGATGTCAAACGTAGATAATGTCTACTAGTCCGCTCTATTGTGGAGATTCAGCCGATCATGTCGGCGACATTTATCCGCTCCATATATGGAGATTGGAGATGTGTGACGAAGTAATTCAGTAATGTCGAGGTTGTAGTGTCAACGTGTCAGGTGTTTGTACGTGTTTATGAGCGTGTCTGTGTTGCCGCTTTATGGTTTAATATATATATACCATTGGCATTTGGCAAACATCATATACTTGTTTGACAGCGCTATCATCAGTCAGTGACGGTGTTGAACTGGCTCTGTCTACTCTGTCTACAATCTACAAGCTCACATGTTGCAGGCTAGAGGCTAGCATTGGAAATGTGGATTCTAGGGGATTGTAGTTTTAACAAGCCCACATTGATGAAACTAATTAATTACCAGCTGCATTATTATTATCTGCGGGGGTCCGCTATAACTGCCTCTGTGTCAGTTTCAGCGCAGTAGTTTAGGTAGGAACCAAAATTCTCTAAGGCGGAACTATTGTGTTCCTCTGAGTCATATTTGCGGTGCGCACATACATCAGCTAATTGGAAAACTAGCTGGACTACAGGACTAGAGGACTAGTACTGGACTAGAGGACTAGAGGACTACTGGACTAGCTTGCACATCGATAGACTCCGCTTGCTATTGCATACATAGCAGCTGTTAAAAAAAAAAAACGTGTTCCTATCACACAAAGATTTGGCAGCCTCCCTGTAGTAACTCCGAGGACCCCCTATGTTGATGACCCACTAATCATTAAGTGTTTGTAAAATGTGTGTGTACTGTGTGTGTGTGTGTGTGTGTGTGTGTGTGTGTGTGTGTGTGTGTGTGTGTGTGTGCAGGAGCCAGTCTGTGGGGGCCACTGAAGGAACTGTGGGAGACGGTGGAGGGGGCCGTATGGAGGAGACAGCCAGACAGCGTCCACCTCCTCGACCTGCAACTCAAGAAACACAAACCACACTTCCTGTCGCTCTACAGGAACCCTGTGAGTGTCTCTCTCTCACACACACACACACACACACACACACACACACACACACACACACATATTTGAATTATTTTTATTTGGATCTGCACAAGAGGCGCAATACAATGGACCCAAACACTGATCAGAATTAGGTTACATTATATGGTCCAACCAGATATAACTGCTGCACATGCTTAACACACAGAGGGAAAAGAAAATAAAAAAATATATATAGCACATCGATGACATACTATTACTTGACACTACTAGACAGGATGTTTGTTTTGGGTTTTTTTTAAGCCACCTAGGGATAAATGAAACAACGCCTTCTCCAGATAGACGGACTGCCCATAATAACTGAGACGGAACAGTATTTAGGCAACTTTTTGCATTTGTCTTTTGCAATCCACCCATTTGCAGACCCCTGAGCACAAGTTTCACACACACACACACACACACACACACACACACACACACACACACAAAAGTAGCCTCAAAGAGGTGCTTTACTTTGGTACCGATTATTTTACACCTCTGTCTTCAATCTCTCCTCCTTTCAGCCAAAGAGTGCCGAGCAGAGGGAGAAGGTGCGCAAGGCCAGCACGGAGGGAATCGCCATCCAAGGTCAGCAGGGGTCGCGGCTCCTGCCGGAGCAGCTGCTGTCCGAGGCCTTCATCCTCAGTGACCTGTTTGACATCGGGGAGGTGGCGGCGCTGGAGCTGCTGCTGGCAGGTACTGTGTCCACAGTTAGAAAGGTTCACAGAGAAGACTGTGCACTAGGGCTGCAAATAACGATTATTTTCATAATCGATTAATCTGCCGATTATTTAAACGATTAATCGGATTATGACACTTATTTATCTATGATTAGGCTGCTATTCAAATAAAAGTCAAACTAAATTAATTAAAGCAACTCATGGTGTCTTTAGGCTTATTCTGACTGCATACATTAATTAAAGAATAGCTACACATGTGTCAGTCTAGAAGGAACAGTACTCTTCTGAACTCAAATACATAGGTCATTTAAAAATAAATATTGTTCTTGTTCTTGATATTATATTCGTTTTGTGTCATATTTTGCTTTGCAGTCACTACTGTGCAACTATCTTCAGATTGTAAGGGAAGAGAGATGGCTCACTTCTCTTTTACTTTACTCACACTTAACACTGGAAAAACTGTGTTGCAGCCCTACTGTGCACATCTCAATGCCTATATTCAGGCCAGGTGCTGGAGGTCAGGCATCAAGGCAAAACCTCAAGGAAGAGAGGAAGAACATACCAGTACAAACGCATACAAACACACCAGTTTGTAGAGCTCCGAGACTTACTTTATTCCATTCTGGGCGGGAACCCCTATTTGTATCTTACCCCCTCAGGCCGGGAACCCATATTTGGGTTCTGTACAGTATGTACAGTATTAAAAAATGTAAACATTTTGATTCTGCTATATCAATATTTGAAATATCAGAAACCTTAGGTCAGGATTTAGAGGCGTTTTTAGAATCGGCCTTAGGCCTAAATGGGTTAAGGCAACACTTAAATGCAACGTTTCGACAGACCGACTAGGTCTCCATCAGGCAAATATTCAATATTTGCCTGATGTAGTTTAGGTAGGAACCAAACTTCTCTCAGGCGGAACTATTGTGTTTTTACTAATAAAGTAAGTCTTGGATGTTCTTCCTCCACTGTAAGAAAGACATTAACCCAGGAACCCCTTTTGGTGTTTTAAGCATTATGTTATACTTTAGCAATTGAAAAATAGCAGATCTACAAGCTCAGACTTGTAGGTCTGCTCTTTTTGAAAAACCGTGAAAATGTGCAAATTCTAATCTTTGAATATATATTGTTACAAAGTGAACATTTTAACTCAAATCTTTGCTTCTGGGGAGGTCCCTGGAACAACATATTTTCAGATGATGGGGGGGGGGGAGGCATATTACCGGTACATATAATTTTTGGGATCCTTGACATGAAATATTGAGCACCACTGGTACAGAAACATAAGGTTTTTCAGAAAACTGTCATGATTTAGAACTTGGAAGACATTTAAAGAATGTCGACGTCAGGCCTAAATGGGTTAAAGTGCATGGTATTCTAGAGGTGCAACAGTTAATCAAACTAATAGATTGAATCGAATGAATGAGGAAACGCTTTTCAGTTCTTTCAAGTTTGAGCCAATACAAAAAGATGTGATTATTATGCGATTAACTACACAAATCATGTGATTAATCACGATGAAAGTAAATTATTGTTGGACAGCACTGCTTTTTTTTTAATGTTTATTTATTTGGTTTACAAGATGCACACTGTATCATCGTTAGATCCACATATATAGACCCACCCACATATAAAACAAATATGGGTAAATCCACTTTCCACAGCACTGCCACTCAGGTTGGAATGCCCTGCCCCCTTCCCTCAACACAAACAAATCACTGGCTTCCTTTAAAACCGGTCTGAAAAATCACCTATCAATGTCAGCGGGTCAAAAGGAGAGAAGATGACTGCGCAACCTCTCTATACCCCCCCCCCCCCCCCCCCCCCTCTGAGTGATTTATTTGGTATTTAGATTTGTTGGTACTTACACCTGTAAATAGTATTCATGTTTTTGAGGTATCTCGATTACTGTCATCATTGTGTTGTGAAAGCCTTTTTTCGGTGCTATCCTTTTGGATAAATGTGCTTTGACTGTATACCATGTACTGTTTTGCATTTGTTATTGTCTAATAAAATAATCAATCAATCAATCAAAGATCAGCACTAATCTCTCCACCCTATGATCTGTGTCTTGTCACCAGCTGAACACCAGCAGCCATACTTCACAGGTCTGACCCGAGGCCTGGTGGCCGTGCTGCTGTACTGTAGTAGATACTGTACTGTAGTAGATCAACACTATGATCTGTGTCTTGTCACCAGGTGAACACCAACAGCCATACTTCACCGGTCTGACCCGAGGCCTGGTGGCCGTTCTGCTGTACTGGGACGGGAAGCTGTGCGTGGCCAACTCCCTGCGCTCCCTCATCCAGTCCCGCCACGGCAAGACCTTCACCCTGGAACTGAGGTCAGCACACACACACGCACACACACACACACATTACACACACACACACACAGGTTTTTTTAAGATTAATTAAAGGACCACTTCACCACTTTTCAACCTATCTTCATATAATAGGTCCTCACTAATAATCATGAAAGAATGGTGCAATTTTTTTCTACTCTGTCTGTGTCTCATAGGAGGGCTGTGGGCAGTTCAGAAACCGTCCTCCAGTGACATCATCGATGGGGAATGCAAGCTAATAGAAACGGCAGGCTTTCTAGTCCTGAAAAGTTGCAATGCGAAAATGGAAGCCATCAAAAATCTGCCTAATGACGATGTCACTGGAGGACGGTTTCTGAACTGCCCCACAGCCCTCCTATGAGACACAGACTGAGTAGAAAGAAATCGTGCAATTTTATCATGATTATTAGTGGGGACCTATTATATGAAGATAGGTTGAAAAGTGGTCCTTTAAGAGTATTTGAATTTGTCAAACTAGTAATCTATTATCACAACTCTCTAAATTCCACACCCATGTTTCTTTGTGCGCATTGAACACAATGCAAAATAAATGTGCGCTTTGAGCACAGCTTTGAGCGTGGTTCGTGCATGCGGAGTACGCACAAGTGCCGTTCACGCCGGTGCTTTGTGGCATGTGATACGTCACTGATGCTTTCAACCCAGCTTTGTGCAGGTCTACATTTTCCGAAGCATCTCCCATAAACCCTAATATAGTAATATTATGTTATGTGATATATTTAGTTTACTAACATTTTTCACAAATCGCAGTTTGTAACTTTTCAGTCATGAGATGTGTTATTGCTTTAATTTATGTGGACGTACAATATGCACATGGACAGGCTGGGTGCCGGGCTGAAGAAACTTCAGCAGATACTGGATGGAGCCCTGTTGCACACCACCGGTACAAGAAAGACTTTCTTTATTGAGAATTCTGACAACGTTTCCATCTATTTGACGATGACCTGATGAAGATCAAATAGTTCGAAATGTCAGAATTCTCAATAAAGAGCGTCTTTCTTGTACCTGTGGTGTGCATTGCTTTAATTAATGCCTTTGCTCATGCATTCACTGTGGTCAAATAAATAAAACGTGTTTGTTTGTTGGTTGTCTGTCTCCTGCTCAGTGGGGAGCTGGTGGCGTTGGCCACTCGGTTCACAGACGAGCTGATGAGCCAGGGCCTGACGCAGCGCATCCTCACGCTGGTGGAGGAGATCCAGGTGACCCGCGAGTTTGAGCGTCTGCAGAAGGAGCGCGGTCTGGGAAACGAGAAACACAGGAAGGAGGTGAGAGAGCTCCACGTTTGGTGGGAACGATGAGACATTGTTGCATCCTTCTCCTTTTGTCCTGCCGGGAAAAAGTCCTTTTGGTGTTTGAAGGATTATGTTATACTTTAGTTATTGAAAAATAGCAGATCTACAACCTCATATAGATTATGTCACCAATAGAGGGTATGCGTGTGACATCATCGTACCTGGAAGTTATGCGGGAACTGAGTGGCAAAAAACTAATTTCTGGCCTTGACAGGCCCATACATCCAAACAGAAAAGTCCTGTCTGATTGCATTAAACAATGTTAAACTCGCCAACATTGCAGCTGAACGAAAAGCTTGAATTATCCTCTTTCTATCTGCAAAGTTTTTGTTTCATGAAAATCCACCATAGAAACGTTATGATTAGCTGTACTTTCTGTCAAGAGAGAGAGTTTGGAAGTGCTTGTTTAACATAACACAACATTTTGCTGCCTCCTGCATTATGTGACATTTAGAAACAGGCGGTACGGCAGGACGGTGGAGTGATTTCCAACGAGCGCTTCCAAACTCCAACGCTCCATGCTGCTCAATGTTTTGCCACTCAGTCTAGATGAGGGGGGCGTGTCCTGATAGGAAAACCATGCATGTGCATACTCTCTATTTTGCTTTGACAAAAAAGAAAACGTCACACAGTAAACTTAAAGGAATGTGGATTTATTTTCTCCCCCTCAGGTATCTGACCTCATCAGAGAGTGCAGACAGGCCCTGGCAGACTGCCTGTTCTCCTGGACCTGCCAGTCGTCGTTGACGCAAGACGACACCCTGGCTCTCATTGGACACTTGGAGACGGTGACCGCTGAAGCCGACGGCTCATTGGACAGCGTGAACATGGCTCTGGTCATGGCCCTGCTGTACTGCCTGGACGTCAGCTTCCTGGAGCAAGGCACGGAAGACCGAGAAGGTAGAAGGAACTGAAAGGAGGGACGGCTTAAGCCAAATTCCGGTTACGGTGAAATTGGTGACTACACAATCGTGTAGACGTCACATATGTGACCGGGGACAGTGGTTTAATATACAAGGGGGCCATGGTCATTTTTCAGTTCTTTACATATTATGAAACTGCACACTGTAACCTTTCATTCATATGATGTATTGCTCATTGAAATTGGGGGGGAAATCAAGAAGATATGACCTTTTGAAACTTGTTGAATTTCGGCACGTCACCATATTCACCATAATTTTGCCATGCTGGAGTGAGCGAGTGTGAGTGAGCAAGTGGCTGAGATTCTGGGTGTTGGAATTTGGCTTTAGTGTTTGATTGTTTTGGCTTTATGCAACTATAACTATGCATGTGACGAATGACCATAGACACTCAGATACGGCTGTAACTATCAATTATTCCCTTAACGATTATTCTGTAGATTACTGTGGCAGTATGTGTTATATGTACTGTATGTATGTGACTGTATCTTATCTGTGTGTGGTTCTGTAGACCTGCTCCAGGCCTTGCCCCTGACTGTATCTTATCTGTGTGTGGTTCCGTAGACCTGCTCCAGGCCTTGCCCCTGACTGTATCTGTATCTGTGTGTGGTTCCGTAGACCTGCTCCAGGCCTTGCCCCTGCTGACAGAGAGGCAGTACGTGTCTGCGGTGCACAGTCGTCTGATGGACGGCCAGCCCTGGAAGCTTCCGGGCCTGCAGGCAGTGTGCCGTCTGGCGTGGGCCCTGGCCCTCAGGGCGCTGTCCCAGCTACCACAGGGCTCTGGTAAGGCTGTACTGCAACACACTGGGCCCCCCTTGGCCCTCAGGGCTCTGTCCCAGCTACCACAGGGCTCTGGTAAGGCTGTACTGCAACACACTGGGCCCCCCTTGGCCCTCAGGGCTCTGTCCCAGCTACCACAGGGCTCTGGTAAGGCTGTACTGCAACACACTGGGCCCCCCTTGGCCCTCAGGGCTCTGTCCCAGCTACCACAGGGCTCTGGTAAGGCTGTACTGCAACACACTGGGCCCCCCTTGGCCCTCAGGGCGCTGTCCCAGCTACCACAGGGCTCTGGTAAGGCTGTACTGCAACACACTGGGCCCCCCTTGGCCCTCAGGGCGCTGTCCCAGCTACCACAGGGCTCTGGTAAGGCTGTACTGCAACACACTGGGCCCCCCTTGGCCCTCAGGGCTCTGTCCCAGCTACCACAGGGCTCTGGTAAGACTGTACTGCAACACACTGGGCCCCCCTTGGCCCTCAGGGCTCTGTCCCAGCTACCACAGGGCTCTGGTAAGGCTGTACTGCAACACACTGGCCCCCCTTGGCCCTCAGGGCTCTGTCCCAGCTACCACAGGGCTCTGGTAAGGCTGTACTGCAACACACTGGGCCCCCCTTGGCCCTCAGGGCGCTGTCCCAGCTACCACAGGGCTCTGGTAAGGCTGTACTGCAACACACTGGGCCCCCCTGGCCCTCAGGGCTCTGTCCCAGCTACCACAGGGCTCTGGTAAGGCTGTACTGCAACACACTGGGCCCCCCTGGCCCTCAGGGCGCTGTCCCAGCTACCACAGGGCTCTGGTAAGGCTGTACTGCAACACACTGGGCCCCCCTTGGCCCTCAGGGCGCTGTCCCAGCTACCACAGGGCTCTGGTAAGGCTGTACTGCAACACACTGGGCCCCCCTTGGCCCTCAGGGCGCTGCCCCAGCTACCACAGGGCTCTGGTAAGGCTGTACTGCAACACACTGGCCCCCCTGGCCCTCAGGGCTCTGTCCCAGCTACCACAGGGCTCTGGTAAGGCTGTACTGCAACACACTGGGCCCCCCTTGGCCCTCAGGGCGCTGCCCCAGCTACCACAGGGCTCTGGTAAGACTGTACTGCAACACACTGGGCCCCCCTTGGCCCTCAGGGCGCTGCCCCAGCTACCGCAGAGTTTAGAGTTTTATTAGGATCCCCATTAGCTGGTGCATAGCAGCAGCTAATCTTCCTGGGGTCCACACAGAACATAAAAACATGACATTCGACATGAATGACACTACAGGGCTCTGGTAAGGCTGTACTGCAACACACTGGGCCCCCCTGGCCCAGCTTCCACAGGGCTCTGGTAAGGCTGTACTGCAACACACTGGGCCCTGGCCCTCAGGGCGCTGTCCCAGCTATCACAGGGCTCTGGTAAGCAGGGTTGTTTTTGTCGACGAAAAATGTTCGTCGACTACCTTTTTTCACTGGCGAAAACTAAGCTATGCTGACTAAAAGTAAGACTAAATATATTGACAATTTCGTCAATAAATACAAAACTAGTCAAAAATGTTAGGAAGGGACTAGTGGACAAGAGATTCAGTATAAGTCATTTTACATTTGGTTGCATGCTGAAAATCTGCGACGCGTTGTGAGCTTGTAGATCGGCTATTTTGATGACATCTTCGGAAGTCCTTTTTATTAAGTGTGTGTGTGTGTGTGTGTGTGTGTGTGTGTGTGTGTGTGTGTGTGTGTGTTCGACTGTTCGTGCGACTGTGTGTGTTCGTGCGACTGTGTGTGTGTGTGTGTGTGTGTGTTCGTGCGACTGTGTGTGTGTGTGTGTGTTCGTGCGACTGTGTGTGTGTGTTCGTGCGACTGTGTGTGTGTTCGTGCGACTGTGTGTGTGTGTTCGTGCGACTGTGTGTGCAGCTCTGGTGGAGTTCACGGAGGCAGACGAGGCTCTCGCCGAGCTGGCCCTGCAGGGAGACGTCTTCCTGTTCCTGAAGGAGGGCATGCTGGGATGCGAGGGCTTCGCCCAGGAGGAGTTCTACATCCGTCGCTTCCACTCCCTCATCACAGACTTCCTGGCTCTCATGCCCATGAAGGTGAGAGTCCCTTTAGTTCCACTCCCTCATCACAGACTTCCTGGCTCTCATGCCCATGAAGGTGAGAGTCTCTTTAGTTCCACTCCCTCATCACAGACTTCCTGGCTCTCATGCCCATGAAGGTGAGAGTCTCTTTAGTTCCACTCCCTCATCACAGACTTCCTGGCTCTCATGCCCATGAAGGTGAGAGTCTCTTTAGTTCCACTCCCTCATCACAGACTTCCTGGCTCTCATGCCCATGAAGGTGAGAGTCTCTTTAGTTCCACTCCCTCATCACAGACTTCCTGGCTCTCATGCCCATGAAGGTGAGAGTCTCTTTAGTTCCACTCCCTCATCACAGACTTCCTGGCTCTCATGCCCATGAAGGTGAGAGTCTCTTTAGTTCCACTCCCTCATCACAGACTTCCTGGCTCTCATGCCCATGAAGGTAGTCTCTTAGTTCCATTCCCTCATCACAGACTTCCTGGCTCTCATGCCCATGAAGGTGAGGTGGTCAGGCTCCTACTTGGCCTCACACCCCGAACCCACCTCACCCCTGCCCTCTTTGACAGGCTGGAATGACTTAGGGTCGACGACAGAGTACAGCATCTTGCAATGGGTCTGGTCCACAAGATTCGATACACCACCAAGATACCCATGTACCCGTCTAAATACTTCCTTAATGTCAATGAAGTCCACACCCACAACACCAGAGGAAGTGCAACAAACCATGTACAACCCAGATACGGCACAAACAAGGGACTAAATTATTTTCGTTCCTATGCCACCAAAATGTGGAATGCCCTACCAACAGTCATTAAGACATGCGACTCCCTTGACTCCTTCAAAACCGCTCTCAAAGGGCACCTACGGACAGCTGCAATTCGAAACTGGCCCCCGTAAAATCTGAATCCCACCCACCCCTTTTTATGTTGTTTAGACTATGGCATATGATAGGTTCATTGTGTACTGGGTATCCCAGTTCCTTTGAGGCACTACGTAAAGTATGTATAGTGTGACTATCTTGTCTGTTGACTAGACATGCTTACTCTACTTATTAACTTCTCTCACTTGTGGATGAGAGCGTCTGCTAAATGCCTAAATTGTACATTTCATATTTACATATATCACGGTCATATTCTGTGAAGTCATCAGGGATGTTTTTTTCCCGTCACATGCTAAGCTCCTCACGGATTGGTTTGCTGTCTGTCTCTGCAGGTGAAGCAGCTCCGTAACCGTGCCGATGAAGATGCTCGCCTGGTGCACATGTCCCTGCAGATGGGAAGCGAACCTCCATCTTCCATGAAGAGAGACCTAGACCACCTCATGACCCTGGTCAGTAAGCCATGATGTGTCATGCATATTTATCAAAGAGTTAAGTCTTAAAAAGACAAAAGATTGGCTGCACACACTGATAGCCAAAGTGCCGATTATTTATTAGGATGCAGAGTAGGAACCAACGTTTCGGCAGGTACAACTGCCTTCTTCAGGGTATATATACCCTGAAGAAGGCAGATAAATATGCATTGTGCTGCCTGAAGAAGGCAGCACAATGCATATTTATCTATCCATGTGTCATGTATATCTTTACATATTATTAGCACCTAAGAAGCCACTGAAGCTCATCTTGACTAAATTAATATAAACCTCAAGCAATAGGGTCAATCAGGTGGCACAGAGGTAAAGTTCCTGTCCACCAGCGCGGCACCCTGGGCAAGACCTACGCTTTGAAGTATCGCCCAAGGAAATGACGTTGATGCTTTACAAATCAGTTTACATTCTCCGCGAATGAAACAAGTGTTGTGATTGGTCGGGAAAGTATCGTATCCGGGGTAAATACATCTGACGGATGTTTCCGGAGGATACATCCGCCGATAGCTTCTCTGCCTTACGTTGTGACCAGGCTTTACTTTATGCTTCTCTGCCTTACGTTGTGACCAGGCTTTACTTTATGCTCCTCTGCCTTACGTTGTGACCAGGCTTTACTTTATGCTTCTCTGCCTTACGTTGTGACCAGGCTTTACTTTATGCTTCTCTGCCTTACGTTGTGACCAGGCTTTACTTTATGCTTCTCTGCCTTACGTTGTGACCAGGCTTTACTTTATGCTTCTCTGCCTTACGTTGTGACCAGGCTTTACTTTATGCTTCTCTGCCTTACGTTGTGACCAGGCTTTACTTTATGCTTCTCTGTCTTACGTTGTGACCAGGCTTTACTTTATGCTTCTCTGTCTTACGTTGTGACCAGGCTTTACTTTATGCTTCTCTGTCTTACGTTGTGACCAGGCTTTACTTTATGCTGCTCTGCCTTACGTTGTGACCAGGCTTTACTTTATGCTTCTCTGTCTTACGTTGTGACCAGGCTTTACTTTATGCTTCTCTGCCTTACGTTGTGACCAGGCTTTACTTTATGCTTCTCTGCCTTACGTTGTGACCAGGCTTTACTTTATGCTTCTCTGTCTTACGTTGTGACCAGGCTTTACTTTATGCTTCTCTGTCTTACGTTGTGACCAGGCTTTACTTTATGCTTCTCTGCCTTACGTTGTGACCAGGCTTTACTTTATGCTTCTATGCCTTACGTTGTGACCAGGCTTTACTTTATGCTTCTCTGCCTTACGTTGTGACCAGGCTTTACTTTATGCTTCTCTGCCTTATGTTGTGACCAGGCTTTACTTTATGCTTCTCTGCCTTACGTTGTGACCAGGCTTTACTTTATGTTTCTCTGCCTTACGTTGTGACCAGGCTTTACTTTATGCTTCTCTGTCTTACGTTGTGACCAGGCTTTACTTTATGCTTCTCTGCCTTATGTTGTGACCAGGCTTTACTTTATGCTTCTCTGCCTTACGTTGTGACCAGGCTTTACTTTATGCTTCTCTGCCTTACGTTGTGACCAGGCTTTACTTTATGCTTCTCTGCCTTACGTTGTGACCAGGCTTTACTTTATGCTTATCTGTCTTACGTTGTGACCAGGCTTTACTTTATGCTTCTCTGCCTTACGTTGTGACCAGGCTTTACTTTATGCTTCTCTGCCTTACGTTGTGACCAGGCTTTACTTTATGCTTCTCTGTCTTACGTTGTGACCAGGCTTTACTTTATGCTTCTCTGCCTTACGTTGTGACCAGGCTTTACTTTATACTTCTCTGCCTTACGTTGTGACCAGGCTTTACTTTATGCTTCTCTGCCTTACGTTGTGACCAGGCTTTACTTTATGCTTCTCTGCCTTACGTTGTGACCAGGCTTTACTTTATGCTTCTCTGCCTTACGTTGTGACCAGGCTTTGCTTTATGCTTCTCTGTCTTACGTTGTGACCAGGCTTTACTTTATGCTTCTCTGCCTTACGTTGTGACCAGGCTTTACTTTATGTTTCTCTGCCTTACGTTGTGACCAGGCTTTACTTTATGCTTCTCTGTCTTACGTTGTGACCAGGCTTTACTTTATGCTTCTCTGCCTTATGTTGTGACCAGGCTTTACTTTATGCTTCTCTGCCTTACGTTGTGACCAGGCTTTACTTTATGCTTCTCTGCCTTACGTTGTGACCAGGCTTTACTTTATGCTGCTCTGCCTTACGTTGTGACCAGGCTTTACTTTATGCTTCTCTGCCTTATGTTGTGACCAGGCTTTACTTTATGCTTCTCTGCCTTACGTTGTGACCAGGCTTTACTTTATGTTTATCTGCCTTACGTTGTGACCAGGCTTTACTTTATGCTTCTCTGTCTTACGTTGTGACCAGGCTTTACTTTATGCTTCTCTGCCTTATGTTGTGACCAGGCTTTACTTTATGCTTCTCTGCCTTACGTTGTGACCAGGCTTTACTTTATGCTTCTCTGCCTTACGTTGTGACCAGGCTTTACTTTATGCTTCTCTGCCTTACGTTGTGACCAGGCTTTACTTTATGCTTCTCTGTCTTACGTTGTGACCAGGCTTTACTTTATGCTTCTCTGCCTTACGTTGTGACCAGGCTTTACTTTATGCTTCTCTGCCTTACGTTGTGACCAGGCTTTACTTTATGCTTCTCTGTCTTACGTTGTGACCAGGCTTTACTTTATGCTTCTCTGTCTTACGTTGTGACCAGGCTTTACTTTATGCTTCTCTGTCTTACGTTGTGACCAGGCTTTACTTTATGCTGCTCTGCCTTACGTTGTGACCAGGCTTTACTTTATGCTTCTCTGTCTTACGTTGTGACCAGGCTTTACTTTATGCTTCTCTGCCTTACGTTGTGACCAGGCTTTACTTTATGCTTCTCTGCCTTACGTTGTGACCAGGCTTTACTTTATGCTTCTCTGTCTTACGTTGTGACCAGGCTTTACTTTATGCTTCTCTGTCTTACGTTGTGACCAGGCTTTACTTTATGCTTCTCTGCCTTACGTTGTGACCAGGCTTTACTTTATGCTTCTATGCCTTACGTTGTGACCAGGCTTTACTTTATGCTTCTCTGCCTTACGTTGTGACCAGGCTTTACTTTATGCTTCTCTGCCTTATGTTGTGACCAGGCTTTACTTTATGCTTCTCTGCCTTACGTTGTGACCAGGCTTTACTTTATGTTTCTCTGCCTTACGTTGTGACCAGGCTTTACTTTATGCTTCTCTGTCTTACGTTGTGACCAGGCTTTACTTTATGCTTCTCTGCCTTATGTTGTGACCAGGCTTTACTTTATGCTTCTCTGCCTTACGTTGTGACCAGGCTTTACTTTATGCTTCTCTGCCTTACGTTGTGACCAGGCTTTACTTTATGCTTCTCTGCCTTACGTTGTGACCAGGCTTTACTTTATGCTTCTCTGTCTTACGTTGTGACCAGGCTTTACTTTATGCTTCTCTGCCTTACGTTGTGACCAGGCTTTACTTTATGCTTCTCTGCCTTACGTTGTGACCAGGCTTTACTTTATGCTTCTCTGTCTTACGTTGTGACCAGGCTTTACTTTATGCTTCTCTGCCTTACGTTGTGACCAGGCTTTACTTTATACTTCTCTGCCTTACGTTGTGACCAGGCTTTACTTTATGCTTCTCTGCCTTACGTTGTGACCAGGCTTTACTTTATGCTTCTCTGCCTTACGTTGTGACCAGGCTTTACTTTATGCTTCTCTGCCTTACGTTGTGACCAGGCTTTGCTTTATGCTTCTCTGTCTTACGTTGTGACCAGGCTTTACTTTATGCTTCTCTGCCTTACGTTGTGACCAGGCTTTACTTTATGTTTCTCTGCCTTACGTTGTGACCAGGCTTTACTTTATGCTTCTCTGTCTTACGTTGTGACCAGGCTTTACTTTATGCTTCTCTGCCTTATGTTGTGACCAGGCTTTACTTTATGCTTCTCTGCCTTACGTTGTGACCAGGCTTTACTTTATGCTTCTCTGCCTTACGTTGTGACCAGGCTTTACTTTATGCTGCTCTGCCTTACGTTGTGACCAGGCTTTACTTTATGCTTCTCTGCCTTATGTTGTGACCAGGCTTTACTTTATGCTTCTCTGCCTTACGTTGTGACCAGGCTTTACTTTATGCTTCTCTGTCTTACGTTGTGACCAGGCTTTACTTTATGCTTCTCTGCCTTACGTTGTGACCAGGCTTTACTTTATGCTTCTCTGCCTTACGTTGTGACCAGGCTTTACTTTATGCTGCTCTGCCTTACGTTGTGACCAGGCTTTACTTTATGCTTCTCTGCCTTATGTTGTGACCAGGCTTTACTTTATGCTTCTCTGCCTTACGTTGTGACCAGGCTTTACTTTATGTTTATCTGCCTTACGTTGTGACCAGGCTTTACTTTATGCTTCTCTGTCTTACGTTGTGACCAGGCTTTACTTTATGCTTCTCTGCCTTATGTTGTGACCAGGCTTTACTTTATGCTTCTCTGCCTTACGTTGTGACCAGGCTTTACTTTATGCTTCTCTGCCTTACGTTGTGACCAGGCTTTACTTTATGCTTCTCTGCCTTACGTTGTGACCAGGCTTTACTTTATGCTTCTCTGTCTTACGTTGTGACCAGGCTTTACTTTATGCTTCTCTGCCTTACGTTGTGACCAGGCTTTACTTTATGCTTCTCTGCCTTACGTTGTGACCAGGCTTTACTTTATGCTTCTCTGTCTTACGTTGTGACCAGGCTTTACTTTATGCTTCTCTGCCTTACGTTGTGACCAGGCTTTACTTTATGCTGCTCTGCCTTACGTTGTGACCAGGCTTTACTTTATGCTTCTCTGCCTTATGTTGTGACCAGGCTTTACTTTATGCTTCTCTGCCTTACGTTGTGACCAGGCTTTACTTTATGTTTATCTGCCTTACGTTGTGACCAGGCTTTACTTTATGCTTCTCTGTCTTACGTTGTGACCAGGCTTTACTTTATGCTTCTCTGCCTTATGTTGTGACCAGGCTTTACTTTATGCTTCTCTGCCTTACGTTGTGACCAGGCTTTACTTTATGCTTCTCTGCCTTACGTTGTGACCAGGCTTTACTTTATGCTTCTCTGCCTTACGTTGTGACCAGGCTTTACTTTATGCTTCTCTGTCTTACGTTGTGACCAGGCTTTACTTTATGCTTCTCTGCCTTACGTTGTGACCAGGCTTTACTTTATGCTTCTCTGCCTTACGTTGTGACCAGGCTTTACTTTATGCTTCTCTGTCTTACGTTGTGACCAGGCTTTACTTTATGCTTCTCTGTCTTACGTTGTGACCAGGCTTTACTTTATGCTTCTCTGTCTTACGTTGTGACCAGGCTTTACTTTATGCTGCTCTGCCTTACGTTGTGACCAGGCTTTACTTTATGCTTCTCTGTCTTACGTTGTGACCAGGCTTTACTTTATGCTTCTCTGCCTTACGTTGTGACCAGGCTTTACTTTATGCTTCTCTGCCTTACGTTGTGACCAGGCTTTACTTTATGCTTCTCTGTCTTACGTTGTGACCAGGCTTTACTTTATGCTTCTCTGTCTTACGTTGTGACCAGGCTTTACTTTATGCTTCTCTGCCTTACGTTGTGACCAGGCTTTACTTTATGCTTCTATGCCTTACGTTGTGACCAGGCTTTACTTTATGCTTCTCTGCCTTACGTTGTGACCAGGCTTTACTTTATGCTTCTCTGCCTTATGTTGTGACCAGGCTTTACTTTATGCTTCTCTGCCTTACGTTGTGACCAGGCTTTACTTTATGTTTCTCTGCCTTACGTTGTGACCAGGCTTTACTTTATGCTTCTCTGTCTTACGTTGTGACCAGGCTTTACTTTATGCTTCTCTGCCTTATGTTGTGACCAGGCTTTACTTTATGCTTCTCTGCCTTACGTTGTGACCAGGCTTTACTTTATGCTTCTCTGCCTTACGTTGTGACCAGGCTTTACTTTATGCTTCTCTGCCTTACGTTGTGACCAGGCTTTACTTTATGCTTCTCTGTCTTACGTTGTGACCAGGCTTTACTTTATGCTTCTCTGCCTTACGTTGTGACCAGGCTTTACTTTATGCTTCTCTGCCTTACGTTGTGACCAGGCTTTACTTTATGCTTCTCTGTCTTACGTTGTGACCAGGCTTTACTTTATGCTTCTCTGCCTTACGTTGTGACCAGGCTTTACTTTATACTTCTCTGCCTTACGTTGTGACCAGGCTTTACTTTATGCTTCTCTGCCTTACGTTGTGACCAGGCTTTACTTTATGCTTCTCTGCCTTACGTTGTGACCAGGCTTTACTTTATGCTTCTCTGCCTTACGTTGTGACCAGGCTTTGCTTTATGCTTCTCTGTCTTACGTTGTGACCAGGCTTTACTTTATGCTTCTCTGCCTTACGTTGTGACCAGGCTTTACTTTATGTTTCTCTGCCTTACGTTGTGACCAGGCTTTACTTTATGCTTCTCTGTCTTACGTTGTGACCAGGCTTTACTTTATGCTTCTCTGCCTTATGTTGTGACCAGGCTTTACTTTATGCTTCTCTGCCTTACGTTGTGACCAGGCTTTACTTTATGCTTCTCTGCCTTACGTTGTGACCAGGCTTTACTTTATGCTGCTCTGCCTTACGTTGTGACCAGGCTTTACTTTATGCTTCTCTGCCTTATGTTGTGACCAGGCTTTACTTTATGCTTCTCTGCCTTACGTTGTGACCAGGCTTTACTTTATGCTTCTCTGTCTTACGTTGTGACCAGGCTTTACTTTATGCTTCTCTGCCTTACGTTGTGACCAGGCTTTACTTTATACTTCTCTGCCTTACGTTGTGACCAGGCTTTACTTTATGCTTCTCTGCCTTACGTTGTGACCAGGCTTTACTTTATGCTTCTCTGCCTTACGTTGTGACCAGGCTTTACTTTATGCTTCTCTGCCTTACGTTGTGACCAGGCTTTGCTTTATGCTTCTCTGTCTTACGTTGTGACCAGGCTTTACTTTATGCTTCTCTGCCTTACGTTGTGACCAGGCTTTACTTTATGCTTCTCTGTCTTAAGTTGTGACCAGGCTTTACTTTATGCTTCTCTGTCTTACGTTGTGACCAGGCTTTACTTTATGCTTCTCTGCCTTACGTTGTGACCAGGCTTTACTTTATGCTTCTCTGTCTTACGTTGTGACCAGGCTTTACTTTATGCTTCTCTGCCTTACGTTGTGACCAGGCTTTACTTTATGCTGCTCTGCCTTACGTTGTGACCAGGCTTTACTTTATGCTTCTCTGTCTTACGTTGTGACCAGGCTTTACTTTATGCTTCTCTGCCTTACGTTGTGACCAGGCTTTTCTTTTACCAGCGCGGAGACTAACTGGCTGTTCACACCGAGCATTTGGTTTAATGACCAAATTGGGAGAAAAGGGGGACAAGTGGCACCTTAAAGATGTCTTAAAGCCATACTTCATCGTATGACTTAGCATAAATGAGGCATTATTTTTGACATGTCAGTATGTGTTAGCATCCAGCAGCCCGCAGTAGCATTACATTTATGAGTCAAACAAACACTCAGGATTTTACAGAGCCATTTTTATTTTGTTTTATTTCTTGTCTCCAGATAGGAGAGTTTTACAGCAAAGACCCGTTCAGCATGGAGCTGGCCCTGGAGTTCTGGTGTCCTACGGAGTCCCTCCAACACACCTCTCTCCAGGGCTCCTACCTGGGCATGGCCCTACAAAGACCTCCACATAAACAGGTCAGTCTCTCCTCCAACACACACCTCTCTGCAGAGCTCCTACCTGGGCATGGCCCTACAAAGACCTCCACATAAACAGGTCAGTCTCTCCTCCACCAACACACCTCTCTGCAGGGCTCCTACCTGGGCATGGCCCTACAAAGACCTCCACATAAACAGGTCAGTCTCTCCTCCAACACACACCTCTCTGCAGGGCTCCTACCTGGGCATGGCACTACAGAGACCTCCACATAAACAGGTCAGTCTCTCCTCCAACACACACCTCTCTGCAGGGCTCCTACCTGGGCATGGCCCTACAAAGACCTCCACACAAACGGGTCAGTCTGGGAACCAAGTGGTAATACAGTACTGGCACAATGCACAGAATATATGATCCATATGTCTATCTGAGAGACTGAGTGAGGCCCCTTTTCTACCGACCGGGGTTGAACTGGTTCGCAAATGTTTTCCAGCCGATCTACAAGCTCATAGCGTGGCACTCAGCAACTCAGTTTTTAACTCAAATCTTCACGTCTGGGTGGTCCCTGGAACTACATATTTTCAGATGGGGGGTCAGCGGCCAAATACATATACTTATAGGGATTCTTTGACATGAAATAGTTTGAGAACCACGGACATAGAAACACAGGGTTTTTCCGAAAACTGTCAGGATTTAGAAGACATTAGTACTAGAATCGTTCCCAGGTCAAAATGGGCTAATATTGAACCAGTTTGGAGTGTTTCCACTGAACGAATGAATTGGTTCAGAACCCTAAACGTTGGTTCAAAAACCGGACACCAGAAAATGTCTGGCAGTTCTGTGAAAGCAAGCAAGCCACCAAGGTTCCTAGAATCTAAGAACAGAACTAGTTCGAGACTCAGTTCTTTGTGGATCATGGTGGGCCTCTGAGTGGTTCTGTTATGCTGTAGGTCTCTTTGTTGTGTTCTAATTACTGTGTTCTGCCTCAGGTGGTTCTGTCCAAGTTCGTGCGTCAGATGGGAGACCTGCTGCCCTCCACTCTCTACATGGCCTACCTGCGCATGTTGAAGGGCCTGGCCAACGGGCCCCAGTGTGCACACTACTGCTTCAGCCTGCTGAAGACCAACGGAGCACCGCATGGTAATGACACATTCACACTGCTTACATTTACACCCCCTCTCTCTCTCTCTCTCTCATTAGCAGGCAACAGTGCAGCACTGTCTCTCTCTCTCTCTCTCTCTGTTTCTGCATGGCACAACAGCGCCCCTACTGGTACTAATACTGGTGCTCATTAACGTCACATAGGTTAAACACACATAGGTGAACACGGACATTGCTGTTCCTTGGAGTGGTTGCACCACTCAAAAATAAACAAACATGGCTTTCCAGGAATTAACACCCTGTGCGCACAGGACGGAGTTCTCCGTCCTATTAATTAGTAACGCCCAGCGCTCAAGACGGAGATTGATCAAAAGGACGGGAGATTATTGTTATCAAAACCGATCGCCATCGCTCCACAGGCTGGGATAGAAAATCTTAAAACGTGTGACTCTTGATCTAAATCATTCCGTCCAATTCTAAGAAAAGATTATGTGTTAAGACGGTCCTGTCGCTAGTCGCGATAGAATTAATCACGCCTCCCGTTGTTGTCTTAAAACGTATCAATTAACTATTAATTCATGAATCGATAATTCACATCCCTAGTGCACGACCAAATCTAAACGGGGGGTAACTGTGTGTAATGTGTGTGTTACACCAGGAGAGGGCGTAGCAGGGAACCCTCTGTCCTGTCCTGGACTAACTGTGTGTAATGTGTGTGTTACACCAGGAGAGGGCGTAGCAGGGAACCCTCTGTCCTGTCCTGTCCTGGACTAACTGTGTGTAATGTGTGTGTTACACCAGGAGAGGGCGTAGCAGGGAACCCTCTGTCCTGTCCTGGACTAACTGTGTGTAATGTGTGTGTTACACCAGGAGAGGGCGTAGCAGGGAACCCTCTGTCCTGGGAGCACTTCTTCCACACCCTCATGCTCTACCACGAGAACCTGAGACGAGACGCGCCCAACGTGGACGCGTCGCAGTACCGCCACCCGCCACTGAGGGGCATCACCCAGAGGGAGCTGGACGGGCTCACCTCCTTCCTGAACCTGCTCACGACCATCATCACCTGGGTATGACCTCATCGCTTACTGTACTTATACTGTACATACACCTGGGTATGACCTCATAACTTACTGTACTTGGCATACAGATATATTGACTGTGGTAGTAGTAGCCTGATCTATACTTGGTTGCATCATGCCTGTGTCGTGCACGGTAAGACCAGATCTACACACTAAGTCCCTCATTTATCAACCGTGCGTACGCCAAAATCTGGGTGCACGCCGAAATTACCGCAATTTTCGGCATTTACCATTTCCGCCAAAGCTTGAAATTGAACTTGTGAATGGACAAAAATCACGTCTGGTCGGGAGCTGTCGTACGCTTTGTCCTCGGCTGTTTTTCTGTCGTACACAAGCGGAGCAGCATTGTCTGAACTGCTGACACGCTGTCACAGGCATCTAAACATATGTTTTCACTCCTAAAATGTTAAAATAAAACTGTATGTATATACATGTAAAAAAAAAGACGAAAAAAAAAGAGAATTCCAACTTTTACAAGTAATTAAAATCATTGCGCAATTAAAAACAATATAACATGTTTACAATGTATTAGTTTGTGCTTAATCAAACAGTGCCTTACTGGCCTTAATTGTTATGCGAGTGTGTAGTACCTACAAGGATTGTGTTTGACATTACCTGTGTATCATACCTGTTGAAGTCACATAGGTGTTTACATCCATAGTTTCCACCACCTGCCAATAGGTGGCAGTGTTAGTTCACAGCTAGTGAAATGCCTAGTGTGGGGTCACAGAGGGCGGAAAGAGATAAGAGTTGAGGGGGAACCACGTTCTGATCTGTGTGGATGTTTTGTACCGGTATGTCTCTCCTGCTTTGAAAATAATAAAACGAACAATCTTTTGATACACAACGATCGTGTGCAAGACTGTATGGATCCGAGTGTAATATCTGGAGGTCCCACCGAGATGAAACGTTTTATCACGGAGGAGGACGACTTTTAATGCACGGAACTAACACTAAAACTGCGGTGATCAAGACGGTTTATGGAAGAGCAGTGAAGCGAGGAAGCCACTGTCTTGTCAGAGCCTGAGACACGTTGTTTACCAAGTGTTGAGTGAGTGTAAAGAGACAAAATGTCGGAGCACAGAGAAGAATTACTGTTTGAAATGGAACAAAAACTTTTTGGATTCACTGTGGAAGATTTGCATAATATTTGTAAGTACTGCAGTATCACAGGCGAAAATAATGCAGCCATACAACACGAGCCGTCGAGCCTTAGTGAAGCATATAATGCAGTTTTGTGAACGTGAAGAAATAATTGCATTAGAGGATGAAGGCATGTCTATGCTGTTGGCTTTGAATGACGCTGTGAATGCCGTGCGGGACGGAGACACACCCGACGGCTCGTCTAGCGACACACCCGCGTTGGATTTGTCCGTCGGGGGACCACCACAAAGCGGGGGGACTCCACAGTCATTGACGCCGCACATCATCGCCATGAGAGACAGAAACGTCGCATCTCAGCATCACCATACAGCCGCCGCGGGAGATGACGGCGCACGCCAGCAGCCAGACAGACAGACAGCCAACGCGGGAGATGACGGCGCACGCCAGCAGCCAGAGAGACAGACAGCCAACGCGGGAGATGACGGCGCACGCCAGCAGCCAGACAGACAGACAGCCAACGCGGGAGATGACGGCGCACCCCAGCATCACCAGCCAGGAGCAGCGCGGGAACTCAACTATATGAGGAGTGACAATTTTGGAGCGCAGCATGGAGGGAGAGAATCAATGGGGAGCAACAGCTGCTGCCTTTCTACTAATGCTGCATACCGTCGTGAATTCAGGATTAACGGCCACATTGGTGAGTTAAATCAAAGGGATAACCTGAGTTTCAGTAGTCTTGAACACCAAATTGAAAGTGGGCTTAGGAAAGGATATCCAGAGATGGAAATTGTGGAGGCAGTGATTCGTGCAGTGAGCCCTAGTGCAAAGCTGAGGAGCTATTTAGAGGGGAAAATGGACCTCACCCTGAACACCCTTCGACACATTCTGAGAGCTCACTATGCAGAAAAAGATGCTACTGACTTGTACCAGCAGCTAACTAAAGCTGTACAGGCACCAGGAGAAACATCCCTTGACTTCCTTATCAGAGTACTTGATTTGCTACAGAAAGTTCTTTTTGCATCGGAACGCTCCCAGTCTGGCCTGAAATACAACAGAGAGTTAGTGCAGAGCCAATGTTTTCAGTCCATCCTCACAGGTCTGTCAAATGACAACATTAGGGCAGAAATTAGGTTTTTCTTGCAAAATGTGGACAGTAGTGATGAACTTTTGCTGGAGAAAATGCAAATTGCACAATACAATGAGAATGAGCGGAACCAAAAGATTAAAGTGATGAACAGAACCTCTCATAGAACCAACATTAATGTGATAGAGAGAGAGGATGATGACACTCCCCAGGCAGACCCAGTCTCTGTAAAACCCACTAAACAAACCAAAGGTAATTCACTGTATGCGAAGATAGAGGAACTCACATGTCAAGTTGCATCTCTAGTGCAGACTGTTCAACATGAGAGAGCCACCGTGACTAACCCCCAGACAACGCCAGCCAATTCTGAATACAGGAGACCAAACAGGCGCTGTCAAACGTGTCAGCAGCAGAACGTGCCCAATTGCAATCATTGTTTCAAGTGTGGCAGTGACACCCATTTTGCCTTGGGATGTAGAGTAGGGAATGCACAGAGAGGGTCGGGAAACGGGCGGAGGTTGTGACTGAGGGGCGGGCCATAACCTTAACAAAACCAATGTCCCAGATAAATACAGTAGTGCAGCAAATTTCATCAACAGGAAAACCTGAGAGAAATCCAAACAAGACAGCTCCCATGTCGTTCAATCCCTTCACCAAGCGAAGAAATGTTGCACAACTCATTGGTAGGAAGTGCCTTGTGTGGTGTTCAATGAATAAAATGAAAACTCAAGCGCTGTGGGATACAGGAGCACAAGTGTCCATAATGAGTGAGGAATGGAAACAAACAAACTTACCTGATGTCGGGGTGAAGCCAATCAGTGAACTGCTAAGTGCAGATGAACTACTTAATTTGAGAGCCGCAAATGGCTCAGAAATACCATTCCAAGGGTGGGTTGAGGTTAAACTCAGCTTGTTTGATCCAAAGACCAAAACAGCAGGGTCAACTGAACTACTGGTACCCATGCTAGTGAGCAAAGCCTTGGTGGAGAGGCCCATCATTGGTTTCAATGCGATTGAGGAAATATTCAACAATGGAGACAATGTGGCCATGCTGAGGAATGCATTGAGGATGGGGGCAGGCAAGGCAGAGACATTACTAAACCTAATCCAAAATACAGCCGATGAAAGTGATACTTTCCTTGTGAAGACTGGATGGAATACCACGGTTGTCCCGAGTGGACAGTTAAAGCGGATCAGCTGCGCTGTCACAACAGACCTCACAGTGCCCACTGAAATGTTATTTGAGCCAGATGAAAGGCTGTCATGGGACGAAGGGTTGAAAGTAAACTGTCAGTTTGTGCATGTCCCACGTTCAGCACGCAGTAAATATTTATGTGAGAAACAGTACTAAACATGATATCTCCCTACCCAGTAAAACTGTCATAGGCAGTGTACAAAGAGTGACAGACCATTATCCAGTCCACCCAGAGGAAAATTCCCTGCTGATTCCTGAACCTGAACTGCCCACTGATGAAAATCAAGCCCAATGCACAGGTATTGACCCACCAGTGAAACTGGACCACCTGACAACAGAACAACAGACAATTGTAAGGAGAATGATCAGAGAGGAATCCGATGTGTTTGGCAAAAAAGATGAGGTGGGCTATATTCATAATCTGAAAATGGACATTAAACTAACAGATAATGTCCCTGTTGCCAAAACGTACAATGCAATACCACGCCCTTTATATGAAGAAGTAAAGAAACACATTTCTGACCTGTTAAACAGAGGCTTCATTCGCAAATCCAGTTCTGCATACGCATCACCAGTTGTGTGCGTGAGAAAAAAAGACGGAAGTCTCAGACTATGCATTGATTTTAGGGAGCTCAACAAGAAGACCATCGCAGACAGACATCCTATACCACGCATGCAGGAAATTCTGGATGGGCTTGGGGGACATGCCTGGTTCACAGTACTGGACCAAGGCAAAGCATACCATCAAGGTACTATCAGTGAGGACTCGAGACAGTTCACAGCCTTTACAACTCCGTGGGGGCTATACGAATGGAACAGGATTCCTTTCGGCTTGACTAATGCGCCAGCTGCCTTCCAGCGCAGCATGGAGGAAAGTTTAGAGGGCCTCAGAGACAAAATAGCTGTACCATATTTGGATGATACTTTGATTTTTAGCTCGACCTTTGAACAGCATGTGGAGGATGTAAGACGTGTCCTCAAACAACAACAACAGCACGGTATCAAACTGAGACCTGACAAGTGTGACATGTTTAAAAATGAGGTTCGATATATTGGAAAAGTAATCTCAGCTGAAGGTTATAGAATGGATGAGAAGGAAACTGAAGTGGTGAAATCCCTGAAGACAAATACACCCATTAATGTCAAAGAATTGAGAAAGCTGTTAGGTTTCTTGGGGTATTATAGAGGGTATGTCCGTGACTTTTCTCGCCATGCAAAGTGCCTGTATGACTTACTAGCCGGGGATGCCTCATCTGAGCGCAACAACAAGGACAGAAAGGGCCAAGCAAAAAGGGCAGGACAGTTACCACCACATACCAAAGTTATATGGACTGACAATCACCAGAAGGCGCTAGACTACATAGTGGATGTGTTAACAAACCCTCCTGTCATAGCCTACCCCAAATTCGAAGACCCATTCATTCTGCACATTGATGCCTCGGAAGAAGGGCTTGGAGCCGTGCTATATCAAAGACAGGAAGGCAAACTCAGGGTTATAGGTTATGGCTCACGTACGCTCACACCTGCTGAAAAGAACTACAGGTTACATTCAGGAAAGCTTGAGTTCTTAGCTTTGAAGTGGGCAGTTACAGACAGATTTAGAGACTACCTATTTTATGCCCCAGCAGTGACAATTTACAGTGACAACAATCCCCTCACTTATGTCCTGACATCAGCTAAATTAAATGCAAGTGGGCACCGGTGGGTATCTGAACTGGCAGACTATAATATAACCTTGAAATATCGCCCTGGAAGGGTGAACATTGATGCAGACTTCCTGTCTCGCACACCCCGAAACATGGAGGACTACATGGGTGAGTGTGTGGAACAGTGCTCACCTGAAGTGTTAGCTGCAGTCATAACCGCAGTCACGACACAAGAGGATGTGAACTGGATCTCAGCCATCACTTGTAATCCAGCTATTCAAGAGATCATAACTACACAGGAACAGTCAGGGATACGAGTGACACGGCAGGAACTGTTACAAGCTCAGCTTCAGGACCCAGTCATATCTACAGTACTGCACATGAAAAATAAATTGGAAAAACCAGACCGACAAACACTGAGTAAAGAATCAACCAAAGTGAAATGCCTGCTACGTGAATGGAATAAGCTACTTGTCTCAAAAGAAGGCCTACTGATCCGTAAAACTGTGTCCCGTACTCAAGTGGTGCTTCCAGAAAAGTACAAGGATTTAGTTTACCAACAGTTACATGCTGAGATGGGCCATTTGGGTTCAGAGCGGGTTGTGAACTTGGCCAGAGATAGGTTTTATTGGCCCGGAATGCAGGGTGACATTGAGTATTTTGTAACCAAAGTATGTAAGTGCATTAAACAAAAAAAACCTACTGTTCAAAGCAGAGCTCCCATGGGTCACATACCTGCTACCGCACCATTTGAAATGGTATCTATAGATTATCTTCATCTTGAAAAAAGCAGGGGAGGGTATGAGTATATTTTAGTGATCATTGACAATTTCACCAAATTTGCACAGGCATATGCAACCAGAAACAAATCAGGCAAGACGGCTGCAGACAAAATCTTTAATGACTTTTCCCTGAAATTCAATTCTCCCACGAAAATCCACCACGATCAGGGTCGAGAATTTGAGAACCAGCTGTTCAAAAGACTACAGAAATATACAGGAATGACTAATTCAAAAACGACCCCCTACCACCCACAAGGAAATCCTACAGAGAGAATGAATCGCACCTTGTTGTCCATGCTGAGGACCTTGGACGAAGACAAAAAGCCCAACTGGAGTGAGTATCTGAATAAAGTAATCCATGCTTATAACTGCACAACGAGTGAGGCCACAGGTTATTCACCTTTTTACTTACTGTTTGGGAGAAAGCCCCGTTTGCCGATTGACCTAATCTTTGGGCTAAGTGAAGAAGAGGAAGGGAAGTCATATCAAGAATATGCACAGAAATGGCAGCAGCAAATGAAGGAA
Source organism: Protomyctophum parallelum (assembly GCF_964188405.1). Lineage (NCBI taxonomy): Eukaryota > Metazoa > Chordata > Actinopteri > Myctophiformes > Myctophidae > Protomyctophum > Protomyctophum parallelum. The sequence continues at coordinate 48,864,619 of NC_139700.1, forward strand.
GCATATGATATTGCATCTAGGACAATCACAAACACTACAGCCAGAGGAAAAAGGTACTATGATCAAAGGAGACAGAGCTCAGTCCTTACAGCAGGAGACAGGGTTCTTGTAAGAAACATGTCTGAGCGGGGAGGACCTGGGAAATTACGCTCCCATTGGGAAGAGCAAATACATGTTGTAGTCTCCAGGAAAGGAGAGGACAGTCCGGTGTATGAAGTGAAACCAGAGCGTGGGCCAGGGAGAAGCAGAATACTCCACCGCAATATGTTAATGTCTTGCAATGCTCTGCCACTAGAGGAATCAGTGCCTGTTTCTGTAAGAAAAGAATCGCAGGTTCAACAGAGAAGCTATCGCAAACAGTTGGAAACGAGAGAGATATCCGAGGACTCTGAGAGCTCTGAGGAGGAGGAAAGCCATTGGGCAAACAGGCTCAGACACTCTCAGCACAGACAACCTGTTGTCCCTCCTGAAACTAGAACACAATTCTCACTCAATCCTGGGGTGGAGGAGTTCACATTCACAATGGAGAATCTGGTGCAGGAGCCTGTGGAAGAGGAAAGGGCAACGGAGACTGTGCAGCTGACAGGGACAGCGGAACTGGAAGACGACAGCAGTAATCAGGGACCAGCTCAGCCTGAAATGCAACGGCTGACAGGGACAGTAGAACTGGAAGGTGACGGCTGTAACCAGGAACCAGCTCAGCCTGAAACACAACAACGGAGATCTCAAAGAGAGCGTCGGCCCAAAGAGACACTGACCTATGATACGTTAGGTCAACCTACTCACCGTGTTGTAGAACTGCACAATAACCCAGTGTATGTAGATGCACCAAGGCTAGCCAGTGGACATTATGGAGTACCCTGGGCAGTCCCATACTGGTGGGGTCCTCAGATGATACACCCCATATCGGTGCCTATTGGATATTATTGAAATCCACTTACGGTGTGTGACCGGCAAAGGACTGTCTTACACATGCACACACAGCCTACATGGCTTCGGAGAGACTGTTACATGCACAGTGCAATCAGACATACGGACTAATATGAGGCTCGCATAGCCTTTCGAACTGATCTCTGCATACAGTTGTATATGGAATAATGAGAACAGTAAAGTGTGGCACTGTGATGTGAATAGAAAGGAAAGAAAAAAAGAGATGAAAAAAAAAAAGATAACTTGTTACTCACCTGTTATTGCAATGGTTTGATACTATTTTGAAGCAATGGGAAGGGCTGTGATACTTGCCTAGTGATAACAATATTTGACGGTTGAAACTGTAATTGAGTATTGTTGATTGTGATTGACAATTTGACATGGACATGGAAATTGAAAGAAGGAAATGACAACAGAATGTATATTGCTTTATTGCTTTAGAATGCACATAGTCACTGACTTTTCATTCATTTGGCAGCTCTTTTGCAGAGAATGCACATTCATGTTGTGGACAACATTTATTTTGCAGGGGAGAATGTAGTACCTACAAGGATTGTGTTTGACATTACCTGTGTATCATACCTGTTGAAGTCACATAGGTGTTTACATCCATAGTTTCCACCACCTGCCAATAGGTGGCAGTGTTAGTTCACAGCTAGTGAAATGCCTAGTGTGGGGTCACAGAGGGCGGAAAGAGATAAGAGTTGAGGGGGAACCACGTTCTGATCTGTGTGGATGTTTTGTACCGGTATGTCTCTCCTGCTTTGAAAATAATAAAACGAACAATCTTTTGATACACAACGATCGTGTGCAAGACTGTATGGATCCGAGTGTAATAAGTGCACTGATTTGGGAGCGCATGTGGCATGAGCGTGACATCAGATGCCTATATAATCACTGTGATATTATAAAAAAAGGCATAAATGGACTGCACGCCTTTATTTCCAAGTAAAAGGAAAGGTACTATGTTTACCCAGGGTAACTGGACTAAGCTCAAGAACTTGTTTACAGCCAGGCCCTGCTAGAACATTTCATGGTAGAGGTTCAATGCCTTGCTCAAGGGCACTTCAGCGGTGGTAATTTTAACGTGCCGGTCCGGGGATACGAACTAGCGACCTTCCGATATCAAGACTGCTCCGCAAACCGTTCGGCCACCGCTGCCTGAAGTGACAATGACAAGCATACAGCTTGCCTATTTGCAATTGTAGCAGGCTATGGCGCAAGGGGCTTAATCATTCACCATTTAAATAAGTGCTTTGACAGTTCAGATAAAAGAGATCATTTCCGGGGGTCGGGAGGACGGGACCGCAGCATGCGTCGCCAACACATACCAGCACACATGCAAGCCTTCATCCATATGTTTATGATTCGTTCATCAATGATCAAATCACTCCATAAACGTTGATTATGACTGCCTTGACGACATGGTAGCCTATCTCTCATGCAGGCATCACTCACCCACAACACTTATCACAGCAGTGCGCAGTCTCACTGATTGCGCACTGATTGGTATTGGAATATGGCCGCTTTTACTCTGTAAGCCCCACCCCTTTTCCGTTCCGGAATTTTTTGTAGTGTGCTGCAACTATAACGGTTGAACACCCTGTGGTGTTGTTTTCCAGAGTGAGAATGCTCGCCTGGCGTTGTGCGAGCACCCCCAGTGGACTCCTGTGGTGGTGATGCTGGGCCTGCTGCAGTGCAGTGTCCCTCCCGTCCTGAAGGCGGAGCTGCTGCACTGCCTGTCTGCCTTCGGGAAGTCCCCCGAGATCGCCGCCTCCCTGTGGCAGTCCCTGGAATACACACAGGTAGGAAACCAGGGCACTGTTGTTTTGATTGTAGTTTTAGTCATAGTCTCTTCAATAGTCTTCATTTAGTTTTTGTGACATTTTTAGTCACCCGGGAATGTCTTGGTGTTAGTCTAGTTTTAGTTGACTAAATATCATGAGATTTTAGTCGACTAAATCTACAGTTGATTTAGTCGACAAAAAAATTATTTATTTATTTTGGCGGGCCTTGATGCCGTCTTAATGACTCATTTTACACTTGATGTTAATGAACAGAAGGATTTTTTCATGTACTAATTCTTACCTGCAGATACTCCAAACGGTTCGAGTCCCAGGACAGAGACAGGGTGCTGGAATTGAGGTAGGGTGTGTGTGTGTGTGTGTGTGTGTGTGTGTGTGTGTGTGTGTGTGTGTGTGACTGTGTGTGTGTGACTGTGTGTGTGCGTGCTACAACGAAATAGCTAGATCAGCATTTGTTTTTATTTTTTTTATATATATATTTTAATCAAATACTTTTTTAAATGATAATCAATGATTAAGTGTTGCACGGGAGACCCCCAGAGATAATGATGGATCAGTCAGGTTCCCAAAGTGGGGTCCGGGGACCCCCAGGTGTCCTTTAGAGAGTTCCAGGGGGTCCCCAGCTAAATGATAGTTAGGAACCAAATGGACCCTTATGGGTCTGTAACTGAGAGTGTACAAATGGACCCGTTAAATTGACATTGATTTTACAATATAAATTGGGGGTCCCAGAGATAGAAATGCCATTAAATGGAGGTCCATAGTCTAATGCATGTCAAACTAGGAGTCCTTGCAATTAAACGGGTTGAGAATCACTGCTAGAGCCGTAAAACTCTTCTATTATGGGGGGTCCCTGGAATATCTCTTCAAATGGTGGTCCGCGGGGCTAATTAGCATCAAATTGGGGGTCCTTGACATGAAAAGGTTTAGGAACCACTGTCTGTACTGTATGTGAACGTGTGACTCTGTGGCCTTCAGGTGGAGCTGAACGAGATCGAGTCCAGCTGTGAGGAGTACCCTCTGACGAGGTCCTTCTGCCAGCTCATCAGCACCTTGGTGGAGAGCAGCCTGCCCGCCAACCTGGGGGCGGGGCTCCGCGTGCCGGGCTTCGAGCCCTACCTGGCCTTCCTGCGGGACTCCGTGTTCCTCCCCTTCCCCACCAGGGCGTACCGCCGTCCCGCTGAGAAGGTACGCAACGCGCCTGAACCCCTGGTCTCTATACTGCCTCCCCCTGGCCAGCCGGGGCGCCTGATGGAGGGGAAAGGAACTGGTTGGAATAACGTGTTCCTTCCACGCGCTACGTCCAACCAGGGAAACTCCCCCCTGTCAGGTGTAAAGGAACAACTTGGACACTCAGGCATGAAGGAAGCATGAGTTCAAGTCCGTTGCTCTCCCCAGGTTGGTGGAGGGTGTGTAGAGCCCAGGATCAGAAAATTGACGTAGGGGTGAAAAATGGGTTACAAAATCGTGGGATAAAATTGTTATAAAAAAAAAAAGAAGGTACGCGCCTGAACCCCTAAAAGACTATCATAGTTGTATTTTATCGAGTCTGACTTTTGCATTTGTATCTATGAAATCTGCACACAAAGCCCATTCCTCTCCGTACATGTACAAACAAAACATAAAGTGCTGTCCCTGGAACAACATATTTTCAGATGGGGGTCGGCGGCCAAATTCACATAATTCTGAGGCAACCTTGACATGAAATAGTTTGAGAACCACTGACACAGAAACATGAGGTTTTTTTTACAGAAAGCGAGCTGAGCCTTAGACGTCGCTGGACGTCCTAGTGCATCCTCAATGATACTGGGCGAGATAAGAATAATTCAGAATCTTTCCTATTTTATTTTTGTCCCTTTCGGCTGCCATATGCTACGCTCTTATTACGCAATTATTACCTTGCCGTTGACTTACATGTTAGCGCGGCGGAAAGAATGACTCGTATCTCCTAATCCAGGGCGCTCTCCGTGGTGATGAACGGATCGATATGCTGGCGCTTCATTTCTGCTCCTCATCCGTCTCTCCCGCAAACTATGAACGCTTTTTGGATCATATATCGTATAAATTAAAATGAGAGCAATGTAAGCTAGCAACTTTTTTTAGTAGATTGTTTCCGGGGTCATGGCTTTCAGAGTAAAAGCGCTGAGACAACCCCGACCACCCAGAGCTCCTATTTTGAAGCACTTCCGGCACTGATAGTGTTTTAAACTGTCTCTCAGTGGGAGGTGGCGGACGCCGTGCTGGAGGTGTTCCACAAGCTGCTGAAGGACTACGAGCCCACGCCGTCGGACTTCGTCCAGGACGTGGTGGAGCTCCAGGGGGAGCAGATGGCCGCCCACAAGCCCCCCGGACACGGCCTCATGTTCCACCTGCTGAACGACTCGCCCACGCTGGCCCTCTGCCTCAGCCTGCTGGAGGAGGGCGTCCGGCAGCTGGACACCTATGCCCCCTTCCCTGGTGAGAGGAACACACACACGCACACACACACACAATTGTACGCCAGCTGGACACCTACGCCCCCTTCCCTGGTGAGAGGAACACACACACACACACACATGTACGTGTACGCCAGCTGGACACCTACGCACCCTTCCCTGGTGAGAGGAACACACACACACACACACACACATGTACGCCAGCTGGACACCTACGCACCCTTCCCTGGTGAGAGACCACCACGCAGCTTCTGACACACACACACACACACACACACACACACACAATGCAGCGGTACAGTTACCAAAAAGGTTAAGTGCCAGGGAATTGTTGTGTTCAAATTAGCTGGGGGACCTTCTGTTCAACAGGTGTTGAAACAGTGTGTTTCAACCCTCAACCACTACACATTAAATGTAAAAATAAGATGACTTGTACATCAACGTTTTACTTATGCACACAGCCTAAGTAGTCACCATCAAAATACATTTTAGTCTACTAAATCAACTGTAGATTTACTCAACTTCAATCTTATTTATTTAGTCAACTAAAAGTAAAGTTATTTTTATTTATTTGTTTTAAAGACTGTCTAAAACTACCTAAGAATGTGCTGTCAAAAGGCAGCGTTCTAATGCCTGGTGCTCCCTCCCTCCCTCCCCTCCAGGTAAGAAGCAGCTGGAGTCTGCGGTGCTGCACTGCCTGTGTCTGCTGGACCTGGCCCTGCAGAAGGAGGTGGTCTTCATGGACCTCCTCAGGGAGAGCCAGGCATCCCTGCTGGTGTCCCCCCTGGAGCAGCTCCTCCAGGGGGTCAGCCCGCAGAGCCGCAGAGCTGACCACATCGTCAACATCGCCAGGTAACTAGAACCCAGCCCCCAGAGCCGCAGGGCAGACCACATCGTCAACATCGCCAGGTAACTAGAACCCAGCCCCCAGAGCCGCAGGGCAGACCACATCGTCAACATCGCCAGGTAACTAGAACCCAGCCCCCAGAGCAGCAGGGCAGACCACATCGTCAACATCGCCACGTAACTAGAACCCAGCCCCCAGAGCAGCAGGGCAGACCACATCGTCAACATCACCAGGTAACTAGAACCCAGCCCCCAGAGCAGCAGGGCAGACCACATCGTCAACATCACCAGGTAACTAGAACCCAGCCCCCAGAGCCAAAGGGCAGACCACATCGTCAACATCGCCAGGTAACTAGAACCCAGCCCCCAGAGCCAAAGGGCAGACCACATCGTCAACATCGCCAGGTGACTAGAACCCAGCCCTCAGAGCAGCAGGGCAGACCACATGGTCAACATCGCCAGGTAACTAGAACCCAGCCCTCAGAGCCAAAGTGCCGAACCACATCGTCAACATCGCCAGGTAACTAGAACCCATTCTGCTAGTGTCCCCCCTGGCAGGTACCTGTGCCCACCTCCCCTGCCTGTGCTCCTTGTGTCTGGCAGGTATTCACTCTCCTGCTTGTGTTCCTTGTCTCTGGCAAGGAAGCTCTGAGAAGGAAGAGAAGTGGTCACGTGACTGGGCTGCGCCATGACACTTTCACAGACACTTTCATGGGAGCCAAAACTCACACCAAAAGTGCAATGAATACATGGCAGTGAATGGAGCCGGCTGGACCAGCACATAACAAACATTCTTCATGAACAATAAATTGAGACCTTTGTCATGTAATCGGTTCAGGAATATAAACTAAGACATATCACAGGTTGTTTTCTAATCACTTTTTTTTCGTTGTGCACAGAGTGCACAGTATATCATTTTATCTGAGGATCTAAACAGCGAGATTTGTTGCTGCCAGACAGGAAACGGTGGGAAGTCTCGTGATACTTGGTACACGTTCATAAAGGTACTTTGTGCTCTTTAGATACCATATCTCTATAAAAATTACACACAGTGTACACATCAAAAAGCAACACAGCAGACAATAATGTGTTACATGTCTTATTGTTATTTTCCAGAAGTGATTACTTTACAAAAGGTCATTCATAAATAATGTTTGTTCATGAGCTGGTCCCTGAGCTCTCATTGACTAGTTTGGCTCCCATGAAAGTGTCATGGCGCGGGCCAGTCACGTGACCACTTCTCTTCCTTTCCTGGCAGGTATTCACCCCCCCATGCTTGTGTTCCTTGTGTCTGGCAGGTACCTGTGCTCACCTTGTGTTCCTTGTGTCTGGCAGGTACCTGTGCCACAACAGCTCCAACCCAGAGGCCGCCTTCCAGAGCGCTAAGATCCTGCGTCGTGTGGCGCGCTACCCCAACATCCAGATGAGGCTGGTTGGAGACTTCACACACAGTGCGGTACGGGTTCCACCCTTCACACTAGACTAGACTTCACACACAGCGCGGTACGGGTTCCACCCTTCACACTAGACTAGACTTCACACACAGCGCGGTACGGGTTCCACCCTTCACACTAGAAGTGCAACAGTTAATCCATACTTTTATTTTTACTTTATTATTATTTACTTTTTTTTATAAAATAACTGATTCATACTGGATCTCTATTTTGGGCACTTAGTTTAGACTAGTCATTGGTTAGACATGGGTTAAGGTTAGGTTTAGGTGTGCTGCCACGTGGGATGTTAGGTTTAGGGTGAGGGTTTGAGATAGATTGTAGTTGTAGGACCAATGACTATAGTCTAAACCAAGTACTGTCTACCAAGTACTGCACCCAAAATAAGTGAGAGCAGATTCACAATCATGTCTGTCTGCCTACACTAGGAGTGATGAACCGTAGCCTGTGTTTTCACAAACCGTCCACTCTTTATGAAGCCCTTTTTCCTTCTGCATTTGAACTCTCATTGTGCATCTTTTCTCCTGCAGGCCGTCAGTGACAAGCTGATGGCAGGTTTCGTGGAGTGTCTGGAAAACGAGGAGGCAGAAGAAGGCATTGAAAAAGGAGACGGTGAGTCTCGTGTGGATTTCTGGATCGTCTCCTTTATTTGAAGAAATGTTCCACTGTCAGATTTCAGACTGTTTAACTCTATCTCTACCGCTAGCTGTTAGCATAAACCCCAGTTCCCAAGCATACACGTTCACTTTAACCCATTCTGACCGGGCACCCATTTTGGTGTCTGCATCATGTTATGCTTTAGCTATTTAAAAATAGCAGATCTACAAGCACATATCGCTCCACCGAGTGGCGCGATACGAGCTTGTAGGTCTGCTATTTTTGAAAAATCGAAGAGCGACTGACATTTTTAGAATCTGATCTCAGGTCAGAATGGATTAATCAGACCAGTGTGTGTCCGGCGGAAACCTCGTATGAATCTGATCTCAGGTCAGAATGGGTTAAAAGACGAAGTTTGACGGAGTTTGCACTATATTTGCAATCCCATAGTTGGAACGGTGGGGAGTTGCTATAGGAACCGGACCAATGTTGAAAGCTTCCGTAGGCCTCAACCATTTATATAGACAGTATACCCAGAATTCTTTGTGAATGCTTGGTTCTCCAGCAGTTCTCGTCTACGTTTGTGAATCTTTGTGACTCCACTAACCCACAGAGGGATCTTTCTGATACACAGGGCAACAACAATAAATACAATAAACCTCTACCTCTCTTGCTACAGCATTTCAAACCCTGTCACTCTTCGCTGTCTGTATTACAACGTATGGCCTTGTTCAGACATGCTTATAAACCCTCCCCTCTCTCTCCGTCCTCCTGACCATGACCCTCAGACTCGGACCCCCAGAAGAAGGTGGCAAAGATCCGCCACGAGACCCAGATCCACATCCTCAACCTCCTCATCACGTCTCTGGAGCTCAAGGCCCCCAACCTGTCGCTCTACCTGCTGGGCTACGAGGTGAAGAAGCCCGTCAGCTCCACCAACCTGCAGGACCCAGGTCAGACCCAGTGGTGTTTTTCCTCCACTAAAACTTAACCCGTTCTGACCTGAGATCAGATTCTAAAAATGTCTTCTACATCCTGACAGTTTTCTGAAAAAGCTATGTTTCTATGTGTCAGTCGTTCTTCGATTTTTCAAAAATAGCAGACCTACAAGCTTGTAGATCTGCTATTTTTCAATAGCTAAAGCATAACATGATGCTAACACCAAAAGGGGTTCCCGCGCAAAATGGGTTAAGACGGAAAATGTTCGTCAACAGCATTTTTCCACTGACTATTGATTGTTCCCCAATATTTAGACAGAGATGATAGACTGAGTCAATAGGTCTAAGAAGTGAATAGGTTTATTGAAATCAAGAATTAGTCCAAAAGGTACAATCCAAAATCAGATCTGTCATGCATAAGCAGAGATCGGTCGAGAGCAAAACCGCGGCAGGTTATAACTGGAGTCGCCCGTCTCTCTGCCAGCCCAATATATATACTTCCATGTCCGGGCGGCGAGCCAATGCTTCGCACGTCATGTCATCCATCATGGCCAGAATGTTCCCAAACACCACAGTCTGACCGTGGCCGGAAGGGAGGAATTGGCTGAATATCGGCTCACCAGACCTCGTAGGCCGATCAGAATCTCCCTGTGTTTAGACAGGAAGACCCCCATTGGCCTTTTTCCCCTCCAGACCTCGGGGTCCTTGGGGGACATAGCAGGGTTTCCTGCACAATGTTGTTGGCATGGCGCTGCGCCATGCTTGAAATAAATCGCGCCATGCCAAGCTTCCAAAAATAATAATATATATATATATATATATTATTATTATTTTATTTATTTTTTGAGGGTGATAGTGAATCATAGTGTGTGTGATATGAAATGTCCAGTACCTCCCCAGTGCCTCCCCCAGTGTCTGCCCAGTTTCCGCCAAGTGCCTCCCCAGTGTCTGCCCACTGGCTCCCCAGTGTCCCCCTGAGTGCCTCCCCAATGTCTCCCCAGTGGCTGCAGTTTCTCCCCAGTGCCTCCCCAGTGTCCCCCCATGTCTCCCCAGTGTCTCCCCAGTGTCACCCCAGTGCCTCCCCATATCTCCCCAGTGTCTCCCCAGTGCCTCCCCAGTGTCCCCCCAGTGTCTCCCCAGTGCCCCTGCAGTGCCTCCCCAGTGTCCCCCAGTGTCCCCCCAGTGCCTCCCCAGTGTCTCCAATAGCAATACAAGAGCAATAATACAAATTAATCTTAATTTATTAATCAAATTAATTAATTAATTAATCAAACTTTTCGCCAGAAGGTCCCCCCACGCCCAGCACCATGCCAAGGCCTTTTCCTACAGGAAACACTGCATAGACATTCTTAACCAAGTGCACACCATCCCATAATAGCCGGGATGGAACAGTGGAGTGAATACAATATCCCTCCCTAGTATACATATATAGGTAACACATGTGAGATTATTCATAACCAATATAATAACGGATAATATCAGTATTTCCCCCAACCTTTATACGAAAACAAGTGATAAGCGCGCGTTCATGTATAACTTGTAAGCACACTAGGGACTAATTTCCCATGGGTTCACTTGCACCTTGTTGGTTTAGCGTTACAGCGGCATCACTCGCGTATATACGTAAAATAGGTTGTTTCTGTCCCGAGTATGGAGGACTTCCTGTCCGAGTATGGAGGACTTCCTGGTCCACAAATCTGACTCTTCCTCGGCAGAACTAAGCAAAGCAAAGCAAAGTTACCATGTTTACCCAGGGTAACTGGACTAAGCTCAAGAACTTGTTTACAGCCAGGCCCTGCTCATAGAACATTTCATGGTAGAGGTTCAATGCCTTGCTCAAGGGCACTTCAGCGGTGGTAATTTTAACGTGCCGGTCCGGGGATACGAACTAGCGACCTTCCGATATCAAGACCGCTCCTCAAACCGTTCGGCCACCGCTGCCCAACTCTATGCACAAAGTAGGTTCACACAACACAGAATATACGTAATGGTCACATGTTCAAGGTAAGACTCCCCCACATGCATATATTTAGGCTATACCGCATCCAGCCTATCTGGATGACACTTTCTTCTTGTTTTCCACCCACAACCCACAGTACAGTACATATGCATCGACTCCATGAGCCGTCCTCCCCTGCACATCACTTAAGAGTCATGTTGGCACTCTAAAAAGGCTCCCTGAGCCGGCTCCTCCGGTGCTCGCATCAAGTCCGTTATTCCTGTTTCGTGTCAAGAGTCAAGACCGCAAGCACAAGTTAGTCCGTTATTCTTCAGCCTCAGCCGTTTCCCCATCGGTGTAGGCCCTCGTCGTCCTCAGGTTCCCACTACGGGCAGGAGGGGTACAGAACAGGGAAGTCTCTCACCCTGGTCAGTTGAACTTGGACTGCCTGGGTGGGTGGCAGCCAAGCCTCCTATTTGTCTCCTCACCAAGGTGCTCAACACAGACTGGATCAAGGCGTCACTGTGTGGTTGTGTGTGTGTGTGTGTGTGTGTGTGTGTGTAGGTGCGTTCACGTGTCTGTTGTGTGTGTGTGCGTGTGCGTATGTTGTGGGTGGACATGGGTGTATGTATGTATTTGTGTGGGCGTGTGTGTGTTGCCCGGGACGCCGCTTTTGTAGTTAAATGGCAGGCGGCTCTGGGCAGTTGCAGTCTCGCCGGTGGTCTATCGCTGTAGTTGAGTGGATTTCTTTTGTATGATAGTGTTTGTGTTCTTGCGTGTACGAGTGTTGTTGTTGGGTGTCTGTGTACGTGTGTTTGTGGTGTTCTACTTCTCTGACCACTGTGGTCGTGCGTGTGTTGTCTACCGTCCCGTCGACTGGGATATGGTCGTGTGTGTCGTTTTCGTGTGTGTGTGTATGTATGTGTTTGTGTTTGTGTGTGTGTACTCCGTGTTGGTGACGGTGTATGTAGTTGCAGATGTATTTGTCGATACTGGTCACTCCTTGGTGTTCGCACAGGTCTGTGTGTGGCGTGCAGGCCGGTATATGATTCTGGTTATGTGTTTGTGATTGTGATCGTGTTTCTGAGCTTGTCTCTACTATGCCTCTTGGTAAGTGTGGTTGTTGTAGGTATGTGTGTTCATGAGTATGCGTGTGGGTGAACGCGATTGAGGTGATGGTGGTGCGGCTGTCTGTGTCTGTGTCGTCCAAAATTTGTTCTTGGTATGTTGCTGCAGAGTGTGTAGTGGATCTAGTGCTCACTGCCCTGCCCTCTCCTATAGACCGATTCACAGAGGGTTTACAGAGGTTTTCCATTACTGAGGTGTACCATTAAGCGCAACAGCACTGATTATCTACACCTGGCCTACGGAGCACCTGCTCCATGGATTACACCTCAGTAATGGCCGCGCCCAGGGCACCCCTCTGTGAATCGATGTATACACCACTACTACAGAACTTGCTTCTGAAGGAGGCGGTCACCACCTGAAGATGCAAGTAGGCTTGGTTCTGAATCTAGTTGTGGGGTTGTGTTTAGTCGAGGTCGGGGCCATTAGTGTTGCGGCTTCAGGTTGGCACAGCTGCCAGTGACTTGTGGTGGTGGTGGGTGCAGCAATTGGCTCGATGACTCTTGGCTGGGCGTGTCCCCGAATTGGTTAGGTCGGCTTTGTCTCTCATGGGTCAGGTCAAAGTGGCGTGGCGCACTGCACCTTGGTGGCGATCAGCATCCTGAAACAAGTGCAATCACATATAGGGTCACACCTGGGGGTTTGTTACTGTAATCGCCGCGTCAGACAGAGCCGGTGTGTGTTGGGCTTAAGATCGCTGTGTCTGTGATTTTTTTTTTAGCTAATGTTTTCAGTAATTCTTTATAGTGTATCTGTGTGATTTTATGTGAGTGCTGATCGCTTCGCGGGGCTGTTTCCCCACGCCTGTAGTCTGTGTTTTGTTTGCTTTGAAGGTATGTTCTTGGGTTGGCACAATTCTCAAGGCATCAGAGTACATCTGCAGACTTCTAGGCGTTAGACTGAGTGTTCTGGGCGTAGCGCCAAAACAGTTTCCCAGGAGATGGATCTTTTCGGCAGGATGTGCCCTCTATTTTTAGCTGTGTGTGTGTGTTGTGCATGTGTAGAGTGTTGTACTTAGGTTGTGTTTAGACGTACTTGTGGCATGTGTACTTGGTATGCTGTTACATATCGGTCATTACGTTTGCATGCATTCGATGACATAGAGAGCATGCATTTGTGTGTGTTTCATGCATTATTATGGATGCCAAACGACTCATATTTGCCCAATCGACGTGTCGAGGCCGAAAATCGTCGTGTCGAACGATTTTTTTCCTATTTTCTTTATTATTTTTATATTTTTGTTGTTGCTGCGCAGCAGTTGAGGAGAACGCAACTATGCATTCCTTTAAGCAACACAACTTCTGCAGCTGCATCCATATGTTTAGAATTTGCATCAATGATCAAATCCCAATAATAAAAAAATAAACTTTATTTTGTATACAACGAAACTGAAGGAGCAGCGGCGCTATCGGCTAGTCTCAACTGTGTGTCTGCAGCCTGTCACGAGCCCCGTAAAGAACTGATACGGGACGCACGTTGTTCCGTATTTTAATGTCGGGTCGGGGAATAAATACAGTATGAATGACGGCGGGATTTATTTGACAACTCTGTCCTGCTTTCTTCACGAGAAGAGAAAAGCGCTCACCGCTCAGAACAGAGCAGACCTGTGGCTGTCAGTTCACTTTACTGCATGTGTGAGTTGAGATGAGATGTGAACCTGGGTCTGGGAAGCTCAGAGCTGCAGCCATTGGCTCATGATATGAGCACACGACCAATGGGACAGATCATTCAGTGTTGCTAAGATACCACCCCCCCCCCCCCCACACACACACACACACACACCCTTGGACGATGGGGTCCACAGCGCTCTGCTCAAAGTTAACTTGCATGTGACGAGCGGCACTGACAGGCGCAGCACAGCAGTGTCACACAGACAAACACGTACCTCTCCCATTTGGAAAACATTTGAAACAGCAACGTTTATAACGTTTTATAATAGCCTGAGCCATTACAACAACAAAAAAATACAAATAAAAATGATTTTTCGACTCATACGTTTTGAGTCGCGGGAGGCATGAGTCGATAATCGAGTCGATTTTCAACTTTTTTCAACATCCCTAATTGTTATATATTTTGTATGTATGTTTTCCTCCGGGTGTGCTCAGTCTGTCTCTGTCCCTCTAGATCTGTGTCTATATATATATATATATATAGGGTGTCTATATATAGGTTGTACTGGATCATTTAGGTCCAGCCACCGAGTGTCGCCCCAGAGCGGTTACATCCCTGTCACTTTCTGTCTTAAAAGAAAACTACAAAGTTGACTGACCTGTCTGTCTGTCTGCTGATCCGCTCTGCAGTGACGCCAGCGGCGTGGAAATCCACCGGTCTCGTGACTCCAATATATTGATTGTGTAGATGTTTCCCCAATAATGGACTGAGATGATAGACGGAGTCAAATGGCTCAAAATAATTAGTCAACATGTACAATCCAACAGATGGTTTCATGCATAAGCGAGAGACAACCGCGTGGAGTGGCTGACTGAAGTCGATCGTCTCTCGTCAGTTGATATATACTTTCAGAACTCAAGTTTTGGCAAGACTCACGGGCGCCGAAACCCGTGGTCTGGGATCCATCACAGCCTGCGCTCTGGCTGGCTTCAGCCACGGTGGGCGTAGGGCCTGCGAGCACGTAGGCCATGTTCAAGAGTCATCTGGAGTCCATTAGCCTTACCTCCAGACCTCTGTTCTGTTGGAGCGGCCCTACTTAACACGCACACACCAACCTGCCTCTCTGTCTCCCACAACTATGAGCAATACATTCCCCCCTCCTGGCCATCATACAATTCATGAGTGAACACATGTGAGGTTATATTCATTGTGAGAGTGAATACATTGTGAGAGTACATGAACACACTGTGAGAGTACATTCATTCCCAATACAATACAGTTCATAACTCATATATTCCCCAACATAGACAGGAAGACCCCCATTCTGACCGGAGATCAGATTCATACGAGGTTTCCACTGGACACACACACTGGTCTGATTACCCCATTCTGACCTGAGATCAGATTCTAAAAATGTCAGTCGTTCTTCGATTTTTCAAAAATAGCAGACCTACAAGCTCGTAGCGCGCCACTCGGTGGCGCGCTACGAGCTTGTAGATCTGCTATTTTTCAATAGCTAAAGCATGACATAATGCTAATACCAAAAGTGCACAGGTATGAGTGGGTACAGTCAGTGGGGAGAAACCAATGAACACATGTGTGCAATATTGCTTGCTCTGGGTGGATCTTTGTTGGTTGTAAAGTGTCTTGAGACAACTCGTTGTGATTTGACACTATAATAAAATTTAATTGAATTGAATAGATTATTCATAACCAATATAATACCGGATAATATCAGTATGTCCCCCAACATGACGACAACTAAATGGAAACTAAATGAAAACTAAGCTATGATAACTTAGACTGAATATACTGACAATTTCGTCAACAGACTAAAATGTTAGGAAGGGACTAGTGGACAAGCGATCCAGTATAAGTCATTTTACACTTGGTTGCATGCTGAAAATAGCAGATCTACATTTTCAGCAAGTGTAAAATCAGTCATTACGACGGCATCAAGCCCCACCAAATTGCATTTTAGTCGACCAAATGGACTGTAGATTTAGAAACTAGACCAACACTAACTAAGACATTCCAGGTGACTAAAATGTGACTAAGGGCGCTTTCACACCGGACATGTTTGGTTCGTTTAAAACGAACCATGGTCCGCTTACCCCTTTGGTTCGGTTGGTGTGAACGTGCATACGAACTCTGGTGCGGATCAAAGAAACGAACCATGGTCCGCTAAAAAAGGCCGAACTCGGTTCGCTTCCAAACGAACCACGGTGCGGTTCGTTACTGGTGTGAATGCATTCGGACTTTATAGAGGACCAAATACAGGACGATAGGCAAAATAGCCGTCGGGCGTCGGCAGTTGTGAGGCTGCATTAATAATTATAGTTATAAAAGCATGTATTTTTTTACGGGGATCATATGACAGCTGACAGTCTGATTTTAATAGTAGACGCATACAGTATATGTCGAGGCGCAGCGCAGCATACGAGGTTCACATGCGCAAAATGTAGGCCTACAAGTTATCGACATGGAATGGTGCACGGTATGGCACACGATGTTAGCTTGTAGATCTGTTTATTTTAATCATGCGCCGGCCGCCGCCACGCATGCGAATCTGCGATGCATGAGTCTTCATGCGAGTTTCTCTTTCAACTCGTGTCCCCTCCTTTTTGTGTGTGTGTGTGTGTGTGTGTGTGTGTGTGTGTCTGTGGGCGCGTGGGCGCGCACGCACATGAGGGGACTGGGGGAGAGACCCATATATTTATATGGGAGAGACGCAGAGACAGAGAAATATTTAAAATCATCCATGTCGCGCAGGCCGCAGGTATCGAGAAAAAGCCAATGTTAAATAAGCTATACACATGTGGTCCCAAATGTTTAATTGATTACATCACTATAGCAAAAGACGTAAAACTAGGTCAACTCAATTAGCTGCAGCAGAGCTGTTCTGACTTGAAGCTCAATAACCAACTGACCAAACCATAAGATGACATGGAAATGCCCGCCGCGGCGCCGATTTGATGCGCAGAAATAACATGGGTGAAGGTGCACACATGGAAGAAAAGTCCTTTTTATCGGGGATACCTTGTTGTAGGCTATACGTCTCCGTGAATTTATGCATCAGCATTCAGCAGCAAGCACATTATTGTTCAAACACCTGCTCCTCTGTTCATCTGTTGCTCTTATTTGGCTAATAAAATAATTAATAAGAATGAATGCAATAGCAAGTTGTTGCTGCCTGTCATGTTGCTGTTCTCTTCTCTCTCTGTGTGACTGAAGGTTGCACCTGCAAAAATTGTAGACAGTGATTTCCCCTCATGTTCTTTTCCCCCCCACTATTTGGTTCGCTTAACATGTCCACGTGTCATTTGTTTACATATTTGGTACGCTTTACAAAGTCCAGTGTGAACACCAAACGGACCAAAATCAAAATGCAAATATTTGGTCCTTGGTCCTTGATCCGGACCTTCTAAGCGAACTTTGGGTGTGAAAGCGCCCTAAAACTTATTGAAAGCCACTGTTGTTTTTGGCAGCAAATTTCGATTTCAGTTTCGTCATAGTCTTTGGACTGAAACTTCATTTAGTTTTAGTCACATTTTGGTCACCTGGAAATGTCTTAGTGTTAGTCTAGTTTTAGTCGACTAAATGTCATAAGATTTTAGTCGATTAAATCTACAGGTGATTTAGTCGACTAAAATGTGTTTTGGTGGGCCTTGATGCCGTCGTAATGAGTGTTTTTACACTTGCTGAAAATAGCCGATCTACAAGCTCGCAATGCGTCGCAATGCAACGCGTTGTGAGCTTCTAGATCAGCTATTTTCAGCATGCAACCAAAGTGTAAAATTACTTATACTGGATCTCTTGTCCACTAGTCCCTTCCTAACATTTTAGTCTAGTTTTTATTTGTCGACGAAATTGTCAGTATATTTAGTCTTAGTTTTAGTCATCATAGCTTAGTTTTCATTTAGTTTCCATTATTTTTTGTCAGTGGAAAAAGGTAGTCGACGAACATTTTTCGTCTTAGTTTTAGTCGACGAAAACAACACTGATGAAAGCTATTCAAGAGACTACGACTAAAACTAAAATCAAGATTTGCTGCCAAAAACAACACTGGGTCAGACCACGGCTTTATGTGGCCATCATGAAGATTAAAATGTTTGATTCCTTTGGTCAGATCCCTGGGAGGGACTTCATGTCTGTGGAGTATGTTGTGCTAAAAGTTTGGAACATTTTAAAGGAGAATTCCATACTAAAAGGCTTTCTTACCTTTCTTTGTAGTCGTTACGTCCCCACCAAAGAGGTCCAGGTGTTATTTTGTGAAAAAGCTCCTTATTGGCTATTTCCCCTACCATAAGCCCTAAATGAATTGCATTGAATTGAATGGGAATTGAATGAGGCTATGGGGTGTTGTGCTAATTCACTTATTTCCATCGCTCAAAATTATAATTTCTTTGTATATATCCTCTCTTCATAATGTAAATATTATCCCAAGCGGCGCACTTTACTACTTCTTTCGATGGAAATACACCCCATAGCCCCATTCAATTCCCATTCAATGCAATGCAATTCATTGAGGGCTTATGGTAGGGAAAATAGCCAATAAGGAGTTTTTGCACAAAAAAACACCTGGACCTCTTTGATGGGGACGTAACAACTACAAAGAAAGGTAAGAAAGATAAGAAAGCATTCTAGCATGGAATTCTCCTTTAAGTGGTGCAGACACTGTGTTGAAAGTGCATTTGTGAGGCTAGGGACTTTAAAAGTCAGCTGAAATATAACCCGGCATTCAGATAATTATTTTATTTTTTACAATCATGGATAATGTCAGTTTGATCATACCGTGACAGTACAGTTAAAGTTATGTTACATTTTAAGTGGTGCAGACACTGTGTTGAAAGTGTATTTGTGGCCCAGGCCGTAGCGTAACGGTCTGGGCACCGGACTGGTGATCCAGTCGCGGTGTGCCGCGGGTTCGACTCCCGAACCCGACACGGCCTTTACCGCATGTCATCCCCCCATCTCTCTCCCGTTTCCTGTCAGCCTACTGTCTGTCCCTTAAAAAATCAATAAAAGGCGTAAGCCGCAAAAAAATATCTTTAAAAAAAAAAAAGAAAGTGTATTTGTGAGGCTAGGGACTTTTAAAGTCAGCTGAAATATAACTCTGCATTCAGATAATTTAATTTTTTACAATCATGAATAATGTCAGTTTGATCATACCGTGACGTACAGTTAAAGTTTCCCCTTTTCCCCGTCACTGTATATGTTTATTTTCCCTTTTTACCTCCATTATGATGAATTCCTGTTCTGTTCTTTGACTATATTGAGGTGTCTTATTTGTACGTCTCTAAATGTTTTGATGAATTGAACATGGTGGACCCTCTTGTAAACGAGTGTAATGCTTTATTGGGTCATCCACTCACAGTTAACAGTCTTTGTATTGAGTTTGTGCTTGAAATGTACTGTAATTCTGCAAACTGTTAATACATATTTCAATCAATCAATCAAAGTTATGTTACTAGGACCCCTGTGTTGTTCTGCAGGTGTTCTGGGCTGTCCGCGGAGCTGCCTGCACGCCATCCTGAGTCTGCTCCAGAGAGGCAGCGACAAGAGATCAGGGCCTGTAATCACAGGCCAGGCTCCACACCTGGCCGAGCTCTGCTACCAGGTACTGTACTGTACTGTACTCTCTCACCCTCCCAAACAGTGTTGTTTTTGTCGACTAAAACTTAAAACGAAAAATGAAAAATTTGGTTTGGTTCCATTTGTACATTCTCAGAGTTACAGACCCATAAGGGTCCATTTGGTTCCAAACGTATCATTTAGCTGGGGACCCCTCTGGAACTCCCTCAATGAGTTGGGGCTCCCCGGACCCTGACTTTGGGGAACCACTGACCTAGATGAAGTGAAACGTTTGACGGGTGTGTTTTTCCGTCTGGTCCCTCAGGTGATCTACCAGCTGTGTGCCTACTCGGACACGTCAGGCCCCACCATGCGCTACCTGAGGACCAGCCAAGACTTCCTGTTCTCGCACCTGCAGCACCTGCCCTTCGTCCTGCCTCGTGAGTTACAGGTTTCACTCTTACCGAGTCGCTCTGAATCAGCCCAAAGACCCCGTCCACTCTCTGAGTGTCTGATAATCAGCCTAGCTCTGAATAGAGCACCGACGTCTGACGTCAATATCTGTAGTTCATGTACTTTTTATTTGCATTATAATCCCCATAGGTGGATTTTAGATCGCCTCATATATGAACTTTGTTTGAAAAATAAACATGTCACCCCGGCCGCTTCACTCATATGGATATGAAGAATCAACTGACTGAGAGAAAACGCTATTGTTACTGCTACTGATTTAGTTACATTTTCGCTAGAAACAGACTGTATCATGAGTGACTGACTGTCATAAACGATACAGAGACACCTCCCTGACAATAACGCTGAGACAGCTTGTTTATTTTTGGACCACAACGCTTATACACACTAAACCCAAGCGTTTAGGTTATAAACAGTTTTAAACACTT